>NC_060271.1:23749675-23774454 GCF_021613505.1 Equus quagga | reverse complement strand
GCGCCGGCGCGGAAGCGGGGCCGCGCGCTTCCTTTGTGCGGCTGCCGCCCCGCCCCGCGCCCTCCGGAAGGCGCCCCGGGCCGTCGGCCGCGCGGGGACATCGGCTTTCGGCGTGGGGAGGCCGCCGCGCCACGAGGACGTTTGTCCTCGCCCGTCAGACGTCCCCAGTGGCGTGGTGGCCAATTCGGGGGCAATACTAATAACAACTCCCGGTAATTGAGTGCTTAGTCTGTGCCAAGCCCCCCATGCACGCGCTCTCACTTAGCGTTCACGATGACCCTCCAAGTAGTCATTATCCTGCCCGCTCGCAACTGAGGATCAGAGGTTAAGTGATGACCGAAGTGACCCAGTTACACCTCCATAAACGGGGATAATGCCTGCTCTTTAGGCTTACCGGGAAGGTTAACTGAGGACATTTACACAAATTGCCTGCAGTGCCTGGCACACAGTTGGAGCCCAATAAATGTTATTTCTCTTCCTAAACCACGCCGGTTTAAACGGAATTGTCATGGCTAGGCGCATTCCTTCAGTAGGTATGCTCGGAGCTGTGAGGGATACAAAAGGTGTACAGTGGGACCGTCTCACCCCCGCTGCCAGCTTTACACACGGATCTCTCTCCGGGCTTGACTTCTCTCTATTCCCAACATTTCCCCATTTTCTTGCCTTTCTTAGCATTCCTATTCCCTGTTCCCCCTTTTCCCCTCAGGCCTCTCATCCCTTCTTTTTGTTTCCGCGTTTTACATTTATTTTATACTCCCTGATTGTTTACTGGCTCCCTTTCTTTTCCCCATTCCCTTTCCCCTCTACTATTTTTCAAACTTTCAGAGACTTCTTTCATTAATATTCACATTTCCTCCCCCTTTCTGCCTTTGCATTTCTTACACTTAAACATGTGTTGTATAAACGAAGGTAACATGGGATGGAACACTCAGCTTCTCTCGATTCCCCAAACCTGCCGGCACTTTCCTGCCTCCCTGCCTTTACTTCCACTGGTCCCTCCTGGAATGTCCTTTCCCCAGCTCTGCACGTCCAGGTCCTACCTGTCCTCCAAGGTCTAGAACAGTGCTCGGCAAACTTCTTCTGTAAGGGGGCAGAGAGGAAATATTTTAGACTGCGCAGGCCATGGGGTCTCTCTTGCAAGTACTCAACTCTGCTGTTGCAGCAGGAAAGCAACCACAGACAATACATACATGAATAAGGGTGTCTGTGCTCCAACAAAACTTGATTTGTGGACACTGAAATTTGGATTTCTTGTAATTTTCACATATCATGAAATATTATTCTTTGATTCTTAGAAAATTTTTTTAAATGTAAAAACCATTATTAGCTTGTGGGCTGTACAAAAACTGATGATGCCATAGATTCGGCCCTTGGGATGTAGTTTGCCAACCGCTGCTCGGGAACAATGCCACTTCCTTCCTGCAATCTATCCTGATAATCTCCATTTGGTGGTAACTTTCCCTCTGAACTTTTAAAGCACTTACCTATAATCCTTCTATGGCATCGATCCCATTTTAGTATTTATTGTCTGCTTTTTCCCTGTGCATTTCTCATCTTTCGCAGCAGACCTTAAACTCCTTGAAGGCAGGGTACAGATCTTATTTCTCTATGTATACCTCTTATCCCACAGTGCTTTGCACGGAGCAGGCATTCAAACACATACAGAATGGATACATATGTAGGTCTTGGGTAGCTGACAACTGTTTCCACCGGGCAAAGCTTACTTGTCTCATGAGATAGTAGTCAGGAGCAGGATGCTTGTTATACGTATATCATCTTGATTAGATTTCAGAAGGAGATGTTTGAGAGCTTTGTAGACAAGAGGGAGAAAGGCAGACAGATGCCGGTTCATTTAGGGGTTGTTGGATAACACGTACTCAAAGAAAGAATATTGATTAGCACCAACCTGCAGACAGGGCATGCGTCCTCAGTCAGGTCCTATGAGCAAATTGGTTAAAGACAAAGAAAACATACTCTCTAGCTTACAGATGGCAAAGTGAAGCAGAGGCGTTAGTAGGATGAATAACAAAATTCACATGTAAAACATTCCTGCCCCACGACATATTCTCTCCGTGCCTCAGTTTTCTTATCTTTAAAATGGGGATGATAAAAGTCCTTGCCCCAGAGGGCTACTGTAAGGATTAGAGGAGGAAATACATGGGAAGCCTGACAGACAGGGCTCTGTAAACGTTCAATATTAACTATTACTATTTTCTCACTAGGCTGGAGCCATGGGCTAAATTCACAAGATAACACTTAACGGATAGAATTAATTATATTTTGACTTAAACTATAGATTGTACAAGTATGAGCTTGAGGAGACCTGGAATGATAACAGTTCATGTAAAAAGAAACCTCAGAAATGAAAACCCAACCCAGCTCTCTCGATTCAGGTGACACAGTGCTCTGTGAGCAAACATCGCCCTGGGCTGCAGGAGTGAATGTGGGGCCAGAGGGGCAGTGTCCTGAGGAAGGGGGTGAGGGAGTTACACCTGGAGCAAGTCGTGACGCTGCCCTTTCAGAGCTGTGTGACCCGGAGCCTCTTCGAGCTTTTGTTTCCTCCTCTGCATAACGGGGACAGAAATATTTCTCTCTCAGGGTTATCATGAGAAAGGAAAACTTAGAGCAGCACTTGGGACATAGTAGATATTCAAAAAATGGTACTTCCTCCCTCCCATACCACGCAGATGTAGCAGACAGGCTTATAAAGCTAGGTGCAGCCAACTGTGGAGATGAGTGGCTTTTTATATTTGAAATCAATGTGCTTAATTTGGGGGATCGCACTTTAAGAGAATTAATGAAAAGGTGGAGTGTGGCAAGACAAGAATGCGATGTCTTGACATGTGATGGGTAAAAAAATGAAAAAAAGTCTCAGATATTTAGGCTAGAGATTTTCTCTTTTTTTAATGGGAAGGAGAGGAAAGAGACACGATAACTGTCTACGAACACCGAGGGAGATGGACTCTGTTACAATCCACAAGACAGAATCACAACCAGTGTTGGAAGTTCCAGGAGAGCGAGTTAATTTAAACTTAGTTTTGGCTTAATTTAAGGAGTAACTTTCTGATAATCGGAGCAATTCCACAGTGGAACGGGCTGCTTTTCAAAATGGCGAACCCCTTATCACTGCAAGTGTGCCAAGAGAATGGATGACCTCCTTCCTGTTTGTTAATTTTGCTAATGTTCTTTCTCCATCTTCTTTTGCTTTCCTTCTCTTTGACCCCGCCCTCCAGTCCTTAGAAGACATTTCTAACCTCTCTCCGGCTTTGTCCCAAAGCACTTTTCTTCGCATTTCTTCTTCTTCAGTTTCCAACCTCTTTTGCTCTTGGCTCTCCCCACCACCACTCCCAGTCCAGACTTAGTCCAATGATGGGAACTGCCTCCCTGAGTTGTAGGTGGCCCATGCTCAGAATGTCCCTGGGATCTCACTAGGATTGTGTTGCACACGGGCAGATGAGGAAGGAAAGCAAATGGATCACTGCGGAGGTACTCTGTGCCCTCCTGTCAGGGCAGAAGGACCCAGGGGTACTCTGTGACCCTCCCGTCGGGGCAGAGGGACCCAGAGGAACAGCTGTGACTCTCCCATCAGGGCTGAGTCTCCCGAAACCCAGGTCATGGAGAAGTCCACTGGTCACTGGGCATGCACAGACAGACAGACGGGGATCCCAGAGCTGAGCACAGTCCCTTCAAAGATGCTTTCCATGAGCTGAACCCATTCTGATCCCCTCTGGGTCCCCCCAGGCGTTTCCCTCATCTTTGAGCTACACAGCCATCTGGTCATATTTCCAGTTTCAGGAACTCCCTCTCATACCAGACAAAGCAGAGAACGGAGACAACTGGAACCCTGTCTGAACTCTTAACTTGGCATATGGATGCGCAGACACACCTGACAGTGACGACATTAGGCCTCAGCCTGGACCTAGAACTGTCAACTCTCCTTGTCTTCCTCTATCCTTTTCCTCTTAAGCCTTCTGGGCCCCCTTTCTTTATCCTTGTTTATCTTCTCATTTCCTCCTCTGTTTCCACCTACCCGGCTTCCTCGTTGCGTCTTTGGGCTTGCAATGGTTTGCCCTCCCATTCCAGATGCCCAAGCGAAAGGTGCCAGGGGAGGGCAAGGAGGGCTGACTCTCTCCCCTCCCCCAAGGGCCCCACTACACTTCATACCGTGAGCTGGGGACTGCTGGATGTTAGGGCTCTTGGGTACAGGAAGGCCACCAGGCATGGCAGTGACGATGGCTTGCTGATGCGGTGATGGGCCAGACCGAGTCTCAGGCACACTCTTCTCCCCGGGCACCACTTCCTTCCAGTCATCTGGGGCGCACTGCTGGGGCTGTTAAGGGACAGGACAGAGACGGCCTTCTCGTGAATTACCTCTACATTTGTGGACACTTCCCCTGTTTCTGTGGAGCTTGGGTAGAAGGCAAGGACAATAAGACTCAGCCAGCGCCAAATTAGGGAGAGGCCCCTTTTCTTTCTTGAAATACCCAGGGAGGACTTCAACACTCAGCCCCCCCACCCAGAAACACATCCACACGGGGGCCGCAGGATTGTCTGAGCTGTATCCTTCCCGTTTGTGCCCTGGACCTTGGGACTGGCTTACTCACCGCCGGTGAAGCAGGCTGCAGTTGCAAGATGACAGCGGAGGCGTGCTGGAACCTGCGTTGAGGGGTGTGGGACAGGCCCTCGGGATATCCATTGTGAGGTCCAATATCTGGTGTGGGCAGGTGACACTGCTGAGTGCTGCCAGGCTTGTGCAGATTGGCAGTGGGGCACTGGAGAGGCAGAGTGGACGTAACTGGGCCTAGTGGCATGGCATGAGCTTCCGGGCTGGGCTGCAGGGCCAAGCTGGGAGGGATGGAGGCCAGCTGGGGGTGGGACTGGGTTTGGAGTGCAGGCCGTGACTGCTGGGGCTGCTGCTGCTGCTGCGGTGGCTGCTGTTGCTGCTGTTGGATCACAAACTGGGGCTGCAGGTGCTTTGAGGATGGCTGTGGGAGGAGCTGGTGCGGCTGGAGCTGAGCATAGGCTGCAGGGGGAAAGACCAGGTTGGGTGGCATGGCTGGGCCTCATCTTCTGCTATGTCCCCCCAACTGTGCTCCCTCCCACATCCGCAGAAAGAAGGCTTCCCAGACTCGATGTTTCTTGTTTTCATCTCTTTCATCTTTCACCCAGAGCCTGGCCTGATCATGGCCATGGCCCAACTTCCTCTCTCTGTTTCCTTGCTTTCTTCCTATGCCAGAACATTGGGCCCTTGGCTGTCCTTCAAAGCCCAATGCAAAACTCGCCTCCTCTGTGAAGCCTTCCTTGATCGTTCCAGCTGTTCAGAGAAACACTGGATTCTACAGTGTGCCATGTTCGCTCTCTCCTCCGTGCCCTTTTCTCCATGCCTGCACTATGTGCAGCCTCCCAGCACACAGCCCAGCTCTGTATGGCTAGTTTTTAGTCTCCCTGCTGGCTCTGCCCAGGCTAGGCCTCCTCCAGGAAGCGCCAGTCGCACACAGTGGTCCTCAGACTCTGGCAGGAGGCAGACAAGGGCTGGACTACCAGTTCCTTCTGTTACATACTGTGGGACCTCGGGCTAGCAGCTTAACTTCTCTAGGCCTCAGCTTCCTTGTCTAAAAATTGGAAATACAAATAGTTCCTGCCCGGAAAGTTGCTGTAAGGATGAAATAAGAAAAAACTGTGTGAATAAAATGAGAGAAAATGACGTAATGTGTGCAGCACAGTGTCTGGAACACAGTCACATCCAATCATCTCTAGCCATAATCAAAATTATTTGAGTCTTGTTTTAGTTTCTCGAAGCATCCTGGGCTTACCTGTGTCATAATAATGTGTACTGCACTGGGTTATAACTGTTTCTTAGCTATCTTCCCTTCCAGATCGTGAACCTCTTGTGGTCAGAAACTATGATGTATCTCTTTATCCAGAACCTCACATAGTGCCAGACATTAGATGGGTGCTAAGTAAATAAACTTATTGTCCTGAACTGGAATTCATTTGTCGCCATTTGCTCCTGGCCTTTCCTGCTCCCATTTAAACCAGGCTGACTCTGAAGCGAGGATTCTTGTACTTTTCGGTAATCCTTCCAGTGTCTGGCTCATGCCTGGTATACAGTAGGGATTCAGAAAACTCAGCGCAGAGATGGATTGTCCTCACACTGCTCACTCTCTGTCTAGTGACATCCAGGCCAGCTTAGCATGAGGGCAGCTTGGCTAAGTCTGTCCTGCCTGGCAGCGGCCCTCCACAGAGGCTCCAGAGCTGCAGAGCTGGCAGAGAGAGGCTGTGCTGTGCAAATGCACAGAGCCCACAGCTGGAAGCTCACAGGTGGATTTTTACAACCAAAGGCTCCCAGCCAATGAGGATAAAGGCAAGTTCTGGGTCCCGAGCTAATATTTTAAAAGGATCGTGTGACACTTACAGGTGCAAAGTAAGCAGATTTCAAACTGAGTTAGGGGAGGTACCTTCTTTCTTGAATTTTGTCGGTTTACATGCAAGTTTCTATCTATCTCAGTCCAACACAGAGTTCCAAGCAGAATGCTAATGGGAATGGAAGGGAAAAGACGGAAACAAGAGGTGTGAAGGAAAAACAAAGTGGTCCTTGGTGATGACTGCTGTAGGCAGAGAAAGGGGGAATACGGATGGCCTGCAAGGCTGGAGTCTGGATGACAGTGTGTGATGGAAAAGGGAAACTCAGACGGCGACGGGGTTTTGAGAGAAATGTGTTGCGCATGCGGTGAAACATCCAAATGGAAACGGCCTGCAGGCATTTGGTGATTATAAGTTGCCCCTGACCCCAACCTAAGCCTTGTCTCCTAATTCCACACTGCATAGCTCAAAACTTAGCAATCAGGCAAAGATGGTTAATCAGGGAAACTTAACCATCAGGACTTTTTAAGATGAGTGTCGATAAGGCACCTGCGAGACCCTGCAGATGCCACAGAGTGCCCGGTCAGGCTCCAGCAGCCAAAACGATCCACAGAATGACGGGCAGATCTTTTTCAATCATTATGAAACTCAAGAAAAACTTTTCTCCCTTAATACAGAATCATGAATTCCTGCCCCGGAGCAGAATCACTCTGGGGGCTGCCCGTCTGTGGTGAGAACTGGAGATGGCACAGGTCAGAGAGGCTAAGAGGGTCAGTGGCATGTTCCAGGACTCACTGTGTGGCCTGAGACAGGTCCTTTCCCTTCTCAGGGCTTCAGAGTTTTATCTGTGAAACAAGAGGTTTGGGCTGGCTGATCTCACAAGTCTGTTCCGGCTCTACAATTTGTTGGGGGTAGCTATGGCAGGAAAATAACTTAAAATTCAGGATTTAGCCGGTGGAAAAAAGAAAGATAAAGAGGAAAAGGTTCCAGACCTCTGGAGCATAAAGAGTACAGTTAGGACAATATACGTTTGTCTCCCACGATGGGGAAAGGCAACTGCTGGCCTCCTGGCCCCCTTTCTCTGTGCCTCCCGTCCTATCCCACTCTCTCCCTCACTCTGTGCTGCTTGTGGAAAACCGAAGGCCATTGTTTAGAACAAATGATGCTAGTATATGCCAAGGCTGGGAACAAAGCTCAGGCAAACTTAGATAAGTTCATAGATCGAAGACCCCAAGGTACTTTGGGGGGAGTGGACATCCTTAACTTTTTGAGGTTAATAGAAAGCAAAAATCATGATTTAACTCCAGCATTATCCTGGGTCAAAAGTCCTTTTATTTAAAGCATTGCAGTAACTTTCTAATTGGTCTTTCCGATTCCAGTTTCTTCTCTCTGTATTTCACCTCATAGACAGACTGCAGATTAATCTTCCTGGTGCACAGATCTGATCTCTGATTAAAAGCCATCAGGACTCTCCTTTGTCTGCGATTGTCTAAAGCGCCTGGCATTCAATATCTTCTTATAACATAAACTAACCTTTTAATTTTTATTATTTCTTTGATTCAAGCCATCTCTGTTCACTGTCCCCCGGATAGAGTTTATGCCTTGTCTTGTACTGTCTAGAGTGCCACACATCAAAGCCTTGTCATCCGTTCCCTGGATGTCCCTTAGAGCCCACAGGACTCTTCCCCTTCTCTGAGCTGCCCCGAGGTCTCTGCTTTGCGCTGCCCTCAGAGACACGGCGTTTCCAGCAGTCGAGTGTGGGCTGTCGGGTCAGAATGCTGGGATTCGAATCCCAGCTCTGCCCCTTACCAGCACTGGGACGCTGGGCAAGTTACTGGACCCCTCTCTACCTCTGCGCTATCCTCTTCAGAATGGGGGTGATAATGACACTTCTCTCGTAGTTATTTCAGTAAATGCCTTCTCTCCTTTAGTAGGCAGAATTTATGTGATTCGTCTGTTTCTTCTAAAGTACTGCTCAATCAGCATTGCTGAATGAATGAATGAATGAATGACAACATGGTGGGACTCCAGCTTGTCTGTCTCACCAAACTTTTCCTCTTCAGAGCCAGAGCATGGACAAGATAGGTGCAACCCTGCAGGCCATTCTCGCTTTATCAGCATTCTGGTTTATTGAAGACCCTCCTCCTGTCCAACCTCTGCTCCAACCTTCACCTTCAGTAGCCTTCAACCACCCTAACGGTTCTATTCCTTGTCCATAAAACAGCACGTCCCCTTGTGCCTGTCTGGCTTCGATGTCAGTGCTTTCATGTTCTGGAATGCCCTCCTTCTGTTTCACGGATCTAAGGCAGAAATTTCCTTGGCCCCGGCTCAGCTCCTGCTTCCTCCCTCTTTGCCCTAACCCTCAATTATGGGTTTTCCCTCAGAATTCCTGAACGCTTTTATTGTTTGTTTGATTTATTTGTGATTTAACATGTGCTATCTTGTATATCTATTTCATGGATCCTCAAAAATTGATTCTTATCTTCCCGCCTCTGCTTTTAACATCTTTTGACTTGGGATGCATATTACAGTTGATGACATTGGTTTAATTACAGAGCGTTTCTTTCTCAGAGCTAAAAGAATAGGGCTGGCCCGGTGGCGCAGCGGTTAAGTTCACACGTTCTGCTTCTCAGTGGCCTGGGGTTCACTGGTTCAGAGCCCAGGTACGGACATGGCACTGCTTGGCAAAAGCCATGCTGTGGTTGGCGTCCCACGTATAAAGTAGAGGAAGATGGGCACGATGTTAGCTCAGGGCCAGTCTTCCTCAGCAAAAAGAGGAGGATTGGCAGCAGGTATTAGCTCAGGGCTAATCTTCCTCAAAAAAAAAACAAAAAAAAAACAGCGCATCCTACAATCAGTGGTGTCTTAGAGGAAGTGAAAAGGAATATTTTCATTCTTTTGTGTGTTTATTTCCTATCTATCCAACCAGACTATGTGCTTTTTTTTTTTTAATTTATGAATTGTTTATTTCTGGAATTTCTCATTTAACTTTTTAAAAAATTTTTAAAAATTATTTATTTATTTATTTATTTTTTATTGAGTTAATGATAGGTTACAATCTTGTGAAATTTCAGTTGTACATTAATGTTTGTCAGTCATGTTGTAGGTGCACCACTTCACCTTTTGTGCCTACCCCCCACCCCACCTTTCCCATGGTATCCACTAACCTGTTCTCTTAGTCCACATTTTTAAATTCCTCATATGAGTGGAGTCATACACAGATTATCCTTCTCTAGCTGGCTTATTTCACTTAACATAATTCCCTCAAGGTCCATCCATGTTATTGCAAATGGAATGATTTTGTTCTGTTTGCAGCTGAGTAGTATTCCACTGTATATATGTATCACAGACTATATGCTTTTTGAGTCAAAGACATGTCTTATGTTTCTTTCTTTTCTTTTTTTTTTAAAGATTTTATTTTTTCTTTTTCTCCTCAAGGACCCCCGGTACATAGTTGTGTATTTTTAGTTGTGGGTCCTTCTAGTTGTGCTATGTGGGACGCCGCCTCAGCGTGGCCTGATGAGCAGTACCATGTCCGTGCCCAGGATTCGAACTGGCAAAGCCCTGGGCCGCTGAAGTGGAGCGCGCGAACTTAACCACTTGGCCAGGGGGCCGGCCCCTGTTTCTTTTTTTTAAACTTCGAAGATGTACTTTAATTTAACTGGAAGGTTTTTATGTTTCTTTTACCTTCCACATTGTCCAACATAATACTCCACATGTTTCTAGAGGCTGCTGCTGACCAGATAGGATCGATGACTTCTGCTCCCTCTCCCAGGCCCTCGTGCTCAGTTTGGGTTGGTGAAGGATCATTGAAGCCGTGATACCGGAGGAGGCCACGTCACTCTTCCCAAAGCTAGGATGGGGCTTGTCAGTTTATGAACTATAAATGCAGAAATCTCTCTGGGCCGTTCTTCTTTTGCCCTAAGGTCTAGTAGCTTCATTTTTCCCCTGTACCCATTTTGGCTCCCCTAGCCCCCACTGCTGGAAAGTTCATTGCTTCTAAGGAACAAAGGGTTGGTTCCATGGGACCTCAGCCACAGCTGTGGGAGGCCTCATCAGCCCTGTCTGTTACCGAGCAGGGAGGGGCAGGCCTAGGGCCTCCGCAAATCAGGGCCCAGCTAAAAGGAGAGGCTCTAGGCAAAGCCCATCCTGCCGTCTGGTGCTCTAACCTTGAACAGCTCCCTTAGAATCTGAAGAGGCCAGTTCACTGCTCCCAAACCAGTTGGTGGTTAGCGACAAGAGGATTAAAGGCCCCCAGGCAGGAGGGCTGACTGTGAGGAATGACTGGCACGCCCCTTCACCGCATCCACAGTCAGAACTCCTCAATGGAACTCTATTGATCTCAGGCCCTTGGGCACGCAGGAAATGGCTCACTGTCCCAGAAACGCTGGGACTCTCATCCCAAAGGATCTGGGAGCCGCAAGCATGCCAGGCATAGGTTTCAGGCTTGCGTATAAACTTGTTATTCTAGGAGTCCACAGTAACTGACTAGAGTTTAGAGTTACCTGGACTATGGGTGAGGGGAGGAGGCCTGTGAGAGAGGAACAGCATAGCTTTTTACTACCCGCTACTCTTCAAGGTTTAGAAAGTCAAGCGAAGAGAAACTTTCAACCATTCATTCACTCAGCAAACATTACTAAGCAACCACTACAGACCGAGGACTAAATTTGTTGCTGGCTGAAACACGGTCCCTGGAATAGATTAGTTTAGGAAAGAGACAGCTGCAGACAGACCCTCTCGGCATAACTTGGTGGACATTATGATGGGAGATAAGCGGAGGATACTGAGAACACGGAAGGGGATTCAGCTTGGGAAGGAGAGCAGAGAAGGCTTCCCAGAGAACGTAAATGTTGACCATGATTCAGAGTTAGGAAGATGACAAAAAGGGACAGCACGTGGGAAGACTGAGAGGCACAGAATACCGCGGCGCATTCAGGGACCTGCGGGGAGTCCTGCGCGGCTGACCCAGGTGTCTATGGGACGGGGCCGGACGAGGAGGCAGTTCAGGCTGGGTCTGAACTATGCCAGCACCCTCGCGAGGCCGCTCCTCTCCAAGCTGTCTCATGTGATCAGGCCTCCAAGAGTAACCGAGATGGACGTTGACTCTAGAGGTCAGAGTCCCACAGACACATAAATAGACAAGGAGGCTCCTTTTGGGCAAACCTAAAGCAACAGCCACATGAATTTTCCATGATGCAGTCCCTCCGGGCTGAGGGCTGGGAGGAATATGAGAGGGGAAGCAGAGCGAAGGGAAATTTCCCTGGGAGAGGAAACCAGATTATAAAAACAGGGTTCCCAGTGCAGGGGACTCTGTGGTGGTCTGCCTATGCCTTAACGTCTTTAGGCATGCTCTGCAGCCACCTGGCAAAACCACCAAATATCCCCTGTGAGCAGGAGTCCTCATAAGGCAGCTTGGAGTATTAAAAAAGAAACTGCCCCACCCTTGGCAGAGGGATGAGAGTGCAGCATAAGTGGCTAAAGGCTTGGGTTTTAGAGTCACATCTGGTTTGAATCTTGGTTCTGCAACCTATAAGCTGGGCAACCTCAGACAAATTGCTTAACCTCTCTGAATCTTGATTTCCCGTTCTTTAAATGGTGATCCATACTACACAGAGTAGTTGTCCGTATCAAATGGAATATTACGTTTAAAGCACAAAGAGACTCACTGCCTCTGTTCATACCTAGTAGATACTCAGTGAATGGAAGCTATTCTTAAAATACTACCTGCTATTTGTAGGGTGCTTTGAACGTCTCAAAGCATTTTTATAATTTGCATCTCATTTATTCTTCCAAGAGCCTCTGAGGCAGATGGGCAGTGTTCCCATTGTACAAGCAAGAGCTGCGAGTAGTTTCCAGGCAAATTCCCCATGCAGTAGGTTAGGGGAAAATCGACCTTATTTGACAGAGGAGGCATGGCGCCTAGTATATAACACATGTTCAAAACCCGCCGCTGGAACAATGAGGAATACGAGTCGGAAGCACAGATGAAAATGGCAAGGCCTGGGGGGTTAGCTGGAGGCTGTTGAGAACTTTGGAGGTAATCCTGAAGGGATGGACGACGAAAGGGGAGTGTTATGCCAGATGGCGGGGAGGGGGGTGGGGGGGTGGGTAGAAGGTATGTGACGGGTCAAGTCAATCACAAAGGTAGGAGAGGGGAGAAAAGGCAGGGGATCTGCGTGAGGAAGCCAGGAGCCATGAGAGTGGTCTGACGGGCCACGTGGGGAGGGTCTTGAAGGCCTCCCAGAGTCAGAGGCAGTCTATCAGAAGTCATTCACGCGCCGCTTCTTGAGTCCCTCCTCTAGACTAGGCCTTGTGACTGATAAAGGAGGAAATAAAGACACAGTGAAGGTTTCTAAACAAGAAAGAAAGGACAGTCTCTGAGGAAGATGGTCCCAGCAGCCGTGAGGAGGATGTCCTGGCCATCAGTTAAGCCTCGTGCAGTCAGCAGGCCTGGAGCTAAGCAAGGGGCCAACCCAGAGGAGGAGGATCCTCAGAACCTGGTGAGAGGCTGGCCGGTGATGGGGACCAAGAAGGAGGGAAGGCGACCAATATCTGTCATGAGCCTACTCTGCGCTGGCCACCGTGGCAGCCCATCTCAATCATCTTTACAGCCCGTGGTAAATACAATCATCTTTGTTTTATAGATGGGGAAATTGAGGTTTACAAGAGATTAAGTAACTTGATGATGGTCATAAAACTCCTAAGTGATGAAGCTGGGGTCTGAAAGCAGGTCTAACTCCAAATCCTAAGCTTTTCCTCTTAGAACACTCTGCCTCCTGGTGAAGGAGAACGAAGTCAGAATATGCCTGAGATTGTGAGCCCGGGCCCAGGAAGACCTCATGACTGTGGGCAGCGGTCAGGAGCTGGGAAAGGGGAACTTTCCATCAAAGAAGACATCTGGGTTTTGGTTTTGGTTTTGTTTATGAACTCTCCAAATTTTAAACATGTGTGTGCAGGGCGTGACATCCAAGTGGGAATATCCTATAGACAGCTGGAAAGGTATGGGGAGAAAGGCTGAGGACAGGGATGGACGCATATTGAGAAGTCCTCTATGGACAGGTGGTTCGTGTCTGAAGCATAAGATGCAAGCCCCTCTAGGGGGTAAGTGTTGGAGTAAAATGCAAGGGGGAAGGACTGAGTCCTTTGGGAGTCCCACAGCTAATGGCAGGGGCACAAGGGACAAGGAAGGAGGAGCAGGTACCACCTAGACCCACAGACGGTCAGATGCACACATGGCCGCTCTGGGCGTAGGTGTTTCCCAGGGCCGCTGAGCTAATCCGCCTTCTGTTCCATTCTTGACACTCACTTATTTTCTAAGGCTCAACTCAAATTTCCACAACCCTTATTAGAATCTAAACTTGTTCATCTTGTGAGTCCCATATGGTTAGCTTTACGTTTGGCACATAATAGGTGCTAAATGAGTTTTTGTTGAGCTAAACTGAACAGTCAAAGAGAGAAAAAAACGATTTGGGGATGACAGTTAATTATTTTTTCCCAGCCATATCTTCTTCGCTTGTGAGATGGAATAATCATGGTCAGGATTAAGTGAGATATGTGGAGAAGGCATTTAGCACAGTTCCTGGAACGCGGTTGTTCATTAACTGGTAATTATTATTATTAGCTGGCAGTGACCATGGAAGTAATATAACAGGAGTCCAGGGTGAAGAATTTCAGGAAAGAAGGAATGCTCAACAGTTCCAAGCCCCTTTGTGTATCTTAGGTGGCCTTCTCTCTCTCTCTCTCTCTCACACACACACACAGACACACACACAAGCGTGTGCACGTGTGCACCCATGGTGAGGGATGTTAAACAAAATATAAAACTCCTCCATGGATATCCTCTGGATTTTTTCCCCCTCATATGAGGAGGAGATTCTTAGCAATCTAAATTTGGTCCTACAGAGGACAGTTGAAATGACCTTCATGGCTGGTTGCATGATTTAACATCAAAATTGTTGGAAATTTTGATTCCAGCTAGATAACAGGCCCACCTGGATGCTTTGGTTTTTACTGGATTCTCTAGGTAAAAGTGTGTCTGCCCCACAGTTTGGCAGCTGCTTTGGGAGGGAGATATGGTACCTGAGTCCTAGGGTCAGCAAGCATCACACTGTGCAGCCTATCACAGATGGAAACCACTACTGCCTGACACAAACCCCCTCTGTGATAAAACAAAGCCGCTATGTGTGGACCTTCCCCACAGAGAATTCTCTCTCCTTCCATGAGACCTGTGGATGGATGAGGAGACAGAACAAAGACCTGGCATCTGGAGCACAATTGTGTGAGAAGGGATTTTCAATGACTTGACAGTTCTCTATTATCACAGCCTCTCCCTCCCGGTCAGCAACTTTCTCCTCACCTTTGGGCCTGAGTGTGCACCCAAGGCCTCGAGTTTATCCACTAGGATGAGGACTCCGAGAACCAAGCCTCCTGGCCCAGCTCCCTCAGGACTCAGCTTCCCCGGAGGCCAGGCCCACGGGACCTCGCTGCCTGCCCCTCCTCTGCCCTCGGTTGTTCGGTTGTTCGGTCCTCATATCACTGAGAAGCCCAACCTCTCAGGCTCTGCTCTCCGCCCCTCACTCCCCTCCCCCACCTACCAACCCACCCCTTTTCAGGGCATAAGGGACCTTTTCTATTTGCAGAGCCTAAAGAAACCGGTTGCCAAGGTGACAGGAGCAGGAACAGCAGGGAGCCTGCCATGGGGGAGGGGCTTTGCCCCCAAACAGCTGTCAGTGGGAGCGGTCCCAGCTGGGACCAGAGCGTTTGCCTGCTCTGGGAATAGAGCCCCAAGGAGAACACATTCCTCTCCGATTTACTCCCCCCTCTGCCCCCCACCCTCAAGTCTCCACTGGTTACTTTCCCTGGGGGCAACCAGCCAGCCAGCTCAAAAAAAGCTCCAATAACAAACAAAAAAATGCGCTGGCTCCATGTACACACACGCGCACACACACACACTCACACGCATGTGCGCATGCTCTAATCCTTCAATTCATTCACAGTGGGTTGGCTGGGCAAGAGGCCAGAAGTTACCTCTGCCTGGGGAACTGTGGAGCCCAGGGCAGGTGCGGCTCCAGGCTGCCCCCCATCAGGTCATAGGGATTATTTCAGTCTTTTTTTGTGCCAGAGGCCCTGAGAGGATCTGCAGCCTCCTAGACCTCCCCTGCCTTCCATCTGGGAGCGGGGTTTGGGGTGGAACCACAGGGTTTACAGAGAGGAAGGGGTGGGAGAGGAAAGGAAGAATAAATAGGAGGGGATGGTGGGAGGCAGGGACAATGCAAAGCCTACTGGTCTGTGTCTCTGGGGAGAGGGTCTTTGTGGCCTGCCGCTCCCAGCTGCTCTGTAGAAAGTTCTGTAGAACCACCAGTCTCTGCGCTGTGTACAGCCCCATACTGTTAGTCCCAGGCCACACCTGGGACCTTGGACCTCAGCCTGTAACACCCTGGTGTTGGGCTTTCCCAGGCCCAGGAGAAGAGAGCTGAGGCTCTCTGAGCTCTGGGTCAGGACTCAGACAGGCCCAGGAAACCCCAGATGACTGTAAGAACCGAGAGAGGCAAATCTGGCTTGATGATTCAGAACACAGGATCTGACTCAGCCAGACACGGAAGTGGTTCCCAGTTCTGCCACTTAACACTTATGTGACCTTGAGGGACATATGGAGCAAGTTCTTGGGTGACCTTTCCGAGCTTCAGTTCTCTCCTCTGTAAAATGGATAAAAAACACCTACCTTCCAGGGTTCTTTTGAAGGTTAAAAGAGGTGGTGAGCATAAAAGTGCCTAACGTATTGTTTAGGACACAACAGACGTTTATCAGGTGTCCAGTTTTCAAGACCGCAGGGTTGCCTGGGAGCCTTAGGAAGAACCCAAGAACTGGTCTTTCTTTTGAAGGGTCCTTAGAATCCAGGGCACGGGCTTCCATCTAGGGAGAGGTTGCATTTTGGCCTGGCAGGAATGGGGTTCTGAGAGAGTCCTGAAGCCCTAACACTGCTCTAGGGTTTGTAGGTCGAATGAGAAGGTAGAAGAAATGCTAATTTGGGGTACTTGCTCTAGTCCAAGCTGCTATCAGCTCATTGTAAGAGCCCCTCGTCTTTCCCCTTCTGAGCCTCAGTTTCCCTTTCCGTGAGAGGAAGAGGCTGGACTAATCTCCAGAGAAAACAATGCCTCGAGCCGCAGGGCAGTGAGGCCTCCGCAGGGAGGTGCCTTTCTGGGCTCAGTAGGGACCCCGGGAAGGCAGAGACTAACCCTTTGTCCTTGAAACCTCAAAGAGGTGAATAAAGGCCTTTAATTCCGATTCTTCCCAGCTCACTGTCATAACGCTCAACTTGTGCTCTCCTCTGTCTGTCTTGAATACCTTCCCCTACTTTGTCTGTTGGGTAAATCCCCCTTGCTTTAAGACTCGTGCCATTTCCTCTGAGGGACAGCATCTCTGCCTCATCCTGCCTGGCACCGAGACAACCCTCTGTGCCCACACTTACCTCGTACTTACTCTTATAACAGAATTCATGAAACTAAATGGCTTTGCTTATCTGTCTGCCTCCCTCCTTTGGACTGCACACTCCTTTAGGTAAGGAATCATATTTTGAGCATCTTGGTTAATCTAGTAACAAGCATATAGTAGGTTCTCAAGAAAAGACAACACAGGTTAGATGGGATGGTAATGTGATCTGGACGAGGACAGGGGTTAGAGCTTGTCACAGGGATGTGACCAGGCTGGTTCTCTCTCTAATGCAAAGCCACATGGTCCACCACGATATTTATTCCTGTGCTACAACAGCTTGGTCTTGTTCCCTAGACTGATAAGTCTGGCTTCCAGGGCTCTTGGCAGACGCTCTCATTAAAGATTGCCACATTAGGCAGCACCGGGAGAATCTGAGCAGGCCAGGAGATGAGTCTAGCCCCAGGGAATACTGATTCATCCCTTCCACAGAATTTGCCTCACAAGGAATCTGCTGGATAATTTTTTTTAATCTGCTAGATTTACTCTCAAGTGCTACCCTCACTGGCAAGCCTTTCTTGGCTCCTCTCCCCAGGGCTAGATCGTGCCTCTGTGCTCCTACAGCGCTCAGATCTCACATACACTAGAGCACTTATCACACTGTCCTGCATTGGCCTTGTCTGTCTCTCCAGACCGTGCCCTCCTGGGACGGCACGGCCCAAGTCTTATTTATTTCTACACACCCAGAACTGGCAAATATTAGTCAACAAATGTCTGTTGAATGATGAGAAAATAAACTTCCCATTTCCCCATCTCCCTGTGTGGTTCTTACACGCCTGTGGCTAGCCTCTATCCTTTTTGCTGCCTCTTAGAGAATTTCAAAATAGTCCAACTGCCAACTTCCACTCACTCAGGTTAAGAGTCATGAAGTATACTCAGATTCATCACTGTGCTCATTTATTCCAACTGAGGGGGCTGCCTTCTGTAAAGCTAGACTAGAACCAGGAAACAGAATCAGGAACTGATGAACATCTCAAGACTGGAAGAGGGGAGAGAGAGACACACGGCTGGAATCTGAGCATGTCCATGGTAACAAGGAAACTGTGAAAGTTTTCACCTGACCCACGTCCTCCTGGGTTTTCTGGGATAGGATCCTTCTTCCTGGAGCCCTTACCTGGTGCAATGAGGGGGTGGGGAGCCACAGTGGGTACCATCCGGCTGAGCCCAGCTCGGCCCTCCATGCTCCCTGGCACACTGCTGTTGCCATCTCCTTTCTTGAGCGGCTCCATCACACTGTCAGTTATGCTGGGCTTGGCACCTGCGGGGGAACCCTGAGCAGTGTTTCTGCCCTGTGATGGGGCAGGCAGAGGCTGGCTACCACTTGGCGTGGGTTTCAGGGCCAAGCTGGGCAGGACAGGCTGAGTGGGGGTAGGGCCCGAGGCTGCTGCAGCTGGTGTCTGCTGTGTTCGGAGGGTCAAGTTCTGTACCTGGAAAAGAGGGGTCTATAGGAGTCCAGAGAATGTGGGTGGGAGTAAAGCCAACACACACTGAAGATAGGGAAGGAGTTAGGGACGGATCCGGGGATGGCTGAACAGAACGGTGGGTTGTAAAATCAGAGAGAAAGAGAGAGACAGGATGAGTTAGGCGCTGAAAGAGGAACCAGGAGCAGGAGAGTTTCTAAAGGGGACAAGAAAGAGTGCTAGTGATCGGATCCATCGGTAGAAGAAATGGAATTCTGGGACAGGATGACTGCTCAGACTGGGGCAGGCCCGGGTAGGCAGGCCAGGCTCTCTCTCCCTTCTGTGCCCTCCCCTCCTCCCCCAAACTATCAGGATGGGATGCGTACCACTTAGAGAGCATCCTCAGATACAGCGGGGCATGGGGCTTCCCACGCTGGAAAAGGGCAGGGCAAAAGTGAAAGTTAATTGACCAGCAGCAAGGCCACCAGGCAAAGGCTTATCTTGTCCTCAGCGTAAGGTTTACACTAGGTTCCGCGTGCTCATTCAGCCTGGTCCCTGGCGCCCTCTGCTGGACACACAGAGGCTGTGCCAGACTCGCATCTGACCAGTCTGATCATCCTGCTACCAAGTGCTCTCCACGCCGGTCCCCATTCTGTAGCTGGGGACAGGGGAGACCGGCGTGGGGGGGTGTGTCCGTCTCCCTCACAGCCCATAGACTCTCTACAGCCATAGCATATCTGTGTGCTCCCGGCAGAAGGTGGGGACCCAGGACTCCTCTTTGCTCCCTCTTCCATGCCATTTTTCCTGATTCCTAGAGGTGCTAGCCTGTGTAATCAGAGCGGGACTGTCCACTTAAAAAGCAATGACAACAGCAGAAGTTATTCTGGGGAGGGTGTAAGGTATAAAGGTAGTAACGACCAGCCATTGTGGGCCATCACGCTTGGCTCAGCATGCTGCCCTCTGACTCCTGACCTATGTTGAAGGAAGGAAATGGTCAAGAGTGGCTGAGGCCTTCCCAATGGGGAATGAAGGAGCGAGTCTGGGAGCCCTGGGATGTCCCGTCTCCCTCCTGCTTTCCTAGAAGATCCCAACCTTTCCAAAGATTCAAAGCTCCTCCAGGCTTGGGCCCATACCCAGTATCAGTACCCCTCTCTGGGGTGCCCACCCCCCTGCCCTCCCACAAGCAGGGAATCCTCACCTGGGCGGGGGTGGAGGGCCGGGCGGGGGAGCCAGTGCCGAGCTCAGGCTGCACAGTAGCGACGGTGGCCGTGGGTGTGAAGATGAGCTGAGGGGACAAAGGAACAGTGCCGCCTAGGCTCCTAGCTACCTGCACCAGGTTACCTGGCTGGGCCTGGAATCACAGGAAACGAGGCGCCTTTTACCTGCCCAATGTGGGCTCAGCCACAGACACAGTTAGCCAGGGAGCAGATACGGGGAAACAGGGAGGCAGGAAAGGGAAGGGGTCCAAGGGGATCGCCCGCAAATCCCAAGAGCCTTATAGCATCCTGACCCAGGCCGGGCAGTGAGGGGGGTGGCAGGGGAGAGCCATTCTGGGGCTGCACCCAGGTCAGGTTTACTCCAGAAGCCTCTGTGAGGAGCTTATCCTAGAGGGGACCAACATTCGCAGGACACCCTGAAGTCACTCTCGGCAGCAGGGAGCTGGGCCGAGACTGATGCCCTGGGAGCGTTTTCCAGGTCTAACCACTCCTGACTCCAGGTCTGGGTCAGAACAGGACTTTCCTTGAGAAGGGATCAAATAGATGTATTCTTTGGTCATCTTTTCGTCAAACTGCGATTTGTGGGGGGCGGGGGGGGGGGGTGCAGAGACAGCAGCAGTGGAGAAGCCACAGCGACTGGATCTGTGCTGTGTCTGCATCTCCTTCCCTGGGCTGCAATCTCTCCTTTACACCTGTGCCTAAGAGGCGCAGAGGGCCTTAGGAACCACCCAGGCCACGGGGCAGTCTCTGCATGACGCCCACCCTGCGGGTCTGGCCGGGCGGCAGTGTGGACATGCTGGTGTCTGATAGCCTGCTTTCCCCAGAACCCTGTGACGCCCCTATGCTTGCTCCTCTGGGCGTGTATGCCCTGCTTCGGGGAGGGAGGCAGACAGGCCTCGGGATGCCAGTTGGGGCAGCTGAGCAGGATGGGGGGTGAGTAAACTGAAGACGAAGGCAGGTTGGGCGGTGTACAAGGGGGCTGTCGGCTTTGCTAGAGAAGTGGAGTCTGCTCCATAGTGTGCGTCTAAGTGGCCGTTCCCACGCACGGAGCTGCTCCTCACACAGTGAGCTCAGAGTCAAGAATGGAAGTGCCGGGGCAAGACCAGAAAAGCTCCAGGTGTCCCATTCAGGCCACGGGAGCAAAGGGAGGGGCGGGATTGTATTGTCCTCAGGAGAGTGTGTCAAGGTGCTGAAGGGAGAAAGCTTCCGAGTGGGAGGCGTGGGATCGGACGCCCAACGATCTGAGCCCAACGTGGAGCTAGATGTTCCTGTCTCCTAGCGAGCAGGCCGCTATTCTCCCAGGAAATGCTTCTGAATCTTAGGAAACTGGGAGGTTCCTAAGGACCTCTGCACCTCTTAGGGACAGGTGTAAAGGAGAGATTGCAGCTGTCCAGGGCTGACGCGGTCCTGAGGACATTTGGCCCAAACAAGCCCACCTGATTAAGGGGTGCTAGGGGGACCCTGATTAGCATGGCCCAGCTGGGAGGGCTGTGTGGGCAGCACGTCCTGAAGCTGGCTGCCGCCTTCACACCTGGGCTGGAAGGCACCTCGGGCCCTTGAGCTAGTGGTGGCCAGGCCCTGCGGACTGCCATGGCAGAATAAGACCCCATTTCTGTGGAGGGTATGGAGGTTTGTGGGTTTTCTTCTGTATGTGCCTGAGTGCACAGACCATCGAGGCATGGACCCCTGCATTTTTTACCCTAATTGATTTTGGGGAGTGGTTTCTGGTAAGATGAGGACAAGTGGGGAAGGAAAGGAGGCATCCTGGGTAACTCTATTTCGGCTGGGAACGCCACCCGTCCCTGAATCGTTGAGCCTATACCATAGCTCCCACTCAGCCCTCCAGGCCCCCTTCCTTATTCCGCTCCTTATTTCCTGCCAACTGTCCCCCAGGCCTTCTTGCCCACCTGTCTCTAATCCCCACCCTTCTCCAATCTCCCAGCTCCCAACTTCCCTGCCTCTGTCCTCCTGGCCCCGTGAGCTGTGGCCCAGGCTGGGTACTCACCATCTGGGCCCTTAGATACATCTGTGCTTGGCTTGCGGTCAGGGCCGGAGAAGACGTGTTGCCCAAGAGCACAGCCTGCTGGGCAATGCCCGAGGCTGCTGCCGAGTTAACGTTCTGAGCCCGGTTGAGGAGTTGGGCTGCTGCCGGGGAGGCCGCCAGGTTGATCTGTTGAGAGAGATGCATGAATAGGAATCAGGGGTTCTGTTGGCTCACTCTGTGCCCTCCCGTCCCTTTCTTTCTCTTCCCCTCTTCTGTTCTTTGGCCGATTCAGCCTTCTTTAGGACCATCTTTGGTCCTCGGGCCCTGGATCTTTCCTCAGCGCTGCTGAATCTCTGGCTACGTGCAGAGCTGCAGGGAGGATCCAGTGGGGAGACAACTGAGCTGTGACAGAGCCTCAAGACTGGAAAGACAACAAGGACTTTCAAAGTGAGGGCTAGAAACAGGCGTGCACTTTTTTTTCTGGCAAGAGTAACAGAGAGTCCAGCCATGATTCTACACGGCGGAGGCTCCTCCACCACTGGGTCTGGGAGCCTGTGAGCATTCTGGGCAGGGAGGAAGGAGCTGGTTCCCGAGCTGTGGGCCCTGCCTGCTGCCCGCCATCCTACTCACCGAGGACGACTGGGCTGGGGCCTGCGAGGACACACTGCTGCCCGCAGTGCCCCCTTGTCTGTTGGCCACCAGGCTCGCCTAGAAAAGAACAATTCTTATCACTAGAGTCCCAGATCTCCCCAGTCATCCCCCAGGCTCTCACCTTCCACAGGAAGCACTATAGGAGTCAAACCCCCATTCTGCCTCATCTGGGTGACCTCAAGCAAGTGCCTCAGTTTCCTCTTTTATAACAGCACCTACCTCGTGGGATTGCTGAAAGGTTTACACAAGGCTAAGCATTTTACAGATAAGCACTCAAATTGTGAGCTATGATTATGACCAACATTTCCAGCTCTCTTCAGCCCTCCATCCACCCTGCTCTATCATAGCTGGATACTGTCTGATGTCCAGCAGCACCCCCTGCACTCCCCCCTCCCCCCGCCAGCTTCTTCTCATCCTTCAAACATCAGCTTCAAGGTCACTCCAGCAGCTAGGCCTTCCTTGACCACCCAGTAGAAGGTGATCCTCCTTGTCATTCAGCCATAGCAGTCTGTTCTTCTCTTTCATAGTGCTTATCACCACTTAGATATTTAGATATTTTATTTTCTTGTCTATTCGGGTTTCTGTTTACTTGCTGTCTCCCCACTATAAGCTCCAAGAAGCCAGGCTCCACAGTATACTCAGTGCCTGACATGAACTTTGGCATACAGTAGGTGCATAAGAAATTTTGTTGAATGAATTAATGAGTTCTTCTCAGCCACTACTGGCAGACAGGCGAGCTGAATGGGCGATGGCCGTCTCTCATGGACAGCTCTTGGGCCCTGGGTCTTCCCTGCAGTGCGGTGATATGGTAGGGCAGGGCTCTCCCAGTCCTTTGTCCTTGGGCTAGGCAGGTTGAGAGTTCCAGCTGCTCTACTCACAGCTGTGTGACCTCGGGCAAGGTGCTTAACCTCCCAGAGCCTCTTTCCTTACCTGTCAAAGGATGCCGATGACAACTGTACCGACTTGCCCGGGTTTGGTGTGGGTTCAGTGAGAGAATGCGCGGGGAGCAGCTGTGCAGCACCTGCTGCTTCTCCCTCTTCCCTCTGCAAGTACGGTGACTCTCGGCGGCCTCAGCGGCCTCCTAGGACTCTTACCTGCTGCACGGCCGCCAGGCTCTGGAGCTGGGCGCTGTTGAGGTGCTGCTGCTGAAGCGCTGCGGTCTGCAGCATGAGGTGCTGCTGCTGCGCGGCGTACATCTGCTGCAGGTACTGGGCCGCTGTGTTGGGCTGCCTGTGCAGGGCCTGCTGGATCACCTGCGGAGGCGGGGAGAGGGCAAGAGCTGGCGCCATCAGCAGCCGGACACCGTGTCTGCTGTAGAACCCTGCTTCTGCAGCAAAGCCTTCTCAACCCCACCTCTCCCCCACTGCCCGGAGAAGGACACCAGGTCTGCGACCACCACCATAGCCAGTCACCCTCTCCAGGGAGGTGGGGAGACAGCTGTTGTCTATGCTGCGTCTCTCTTTAGTTCACAGGCTCCTCTGCTCCTGCGTTAGCCGTCCCCGTGGGGAGGTCACGGTGGCACACCACTGCTCTGACCAACTCTCGGGCAAGGAGGAGGCTCAGGGAGACCGAGGTCCTTTAAGCCTCCAGTGCCACTGCGTCCCATGCCAGGCTTGTTAGGCACTCCCCTCCCCTGCCATTCTTCAGCCTCAGATGGGGGCGATTGGAACATGAGAAGACGAGGACAGAGGAACCAGAGCTCAACAAGGCAGAGAGAAGGAAAGGGGTGGGAAGAAAGAGACAAGCTGGAAGGGGGTCTATCGCTTTTAGCACACAGCCAGTCAGACTAAAACATAACCAAGGGCCACACCCTCCGGGCCAGGGCTCAAGGCAGACCTGGGGCTGCTTCCTGGCATCTACCCCTCGCTGCCTGGAAGGGCCCATCGGTCCCTTAGAAGAAGATGCCCTTGGCCTTGCAGAGCAGCCAACGCCACAGGGACAACACACTTCTCTTTTACGCTTTCCCTCCCTCTCCCCCTCACTCCCTCTTTGGGGCCAGGATCTCCCATTCCCTTGCCTTTCTGCCATTCTCTCTTTCCTGACGGGACTGGCTGAGCCACAGTCTCTAGGAAATGACAAAGGGCTGCTCTGTGATCCTCTCCCCTCTTCACCCTCAGCCCCTTAAAGCCTGCTTCCCCACCCCCAGGAACAAAGAAAAGCGAACGCCTTTCCCCCATCCCTGAGGCCCTGTCTCTTCTCCTAGGCCCCAGGAACATTTCTCCTCCCTTCTCCTGACCTGGTCACCCTCCTGCCATCTCTTCCCACTTGATGCCCTAACAAGGGCCCTGGTTAGGCTTTGACCTACATCCCACCCCAAGCTCTGCCAAATCTCTGGCCACGGGGCTGCTCCCAGCTCTGGGTCCTGGCCTGGCAAGCAAACCTCCAGTCTGGATCTCTCTGGCTTAGCGTGATTTCTAGGGCTGGTGGCTCTAGGACAAAACAACCTCTGGGCTCAGGTTTGGGGTTCTGTGAAAAGAGGCTGATATCACAGATTCTCCATGGGCTCTGGGGTCTCCCAGGTACCCCCCAACCCACCCCAACTCTTCCACACCTTTTTTTCTGTGTACTCCCCCCTGTAAGAATCTGCTTTGCATGAACTCAGGTTTTATTTATTTATTTTTAGGTGAGGAGATCCGCCCTGAGCTAACATCCATTGCCAATCTTCTTCCTTTTTTG
>NC_060271.1:23667002-23749665 GCF_021613505.1 Equus quagga | reverse complement strand
GCCCTGAGCTAACATCTGTGCCAATCTCCCTCTATTTTGTATGTGGGACGCCTCCACAGCGTGGTTGATAAGTGAAGTAGGTCTGTACCTGGGATCTGAACCCGCAAACCTGGGCTGCCAAAGCAGAGCGCGTGGAGCTCTAACCACTGAGCCACGGGGCCGGCTCCTGAACTTAGTTCTTTTTATTCCTTGTTCTCCCCAGAATTCTTTCTTCTTACTCCCTTTACCTAGGCCTCCCTATTCTGCTTAGACTCCTGTAAGTACCTCCCAGCAGTCCAGACAGCAGTAGCCAAGATGCTACGACTCCTCCTCGCTGGAGGACGTCAATGATAGGAAAGAGGAGGGGCCCCTCATGGTTCTGCTTGGGTGCAGAATACAACCTCGGGTCACCCCATTTGCCAGAGCAGAAGCTCACATCCCTTTTGCCAGAGTTGCGATGAGGGGCAGAAAGAGGGCACATCCTAATGTCAGCTGCTAGAAACTAGAGCTAAAATACTCAAGCAAAGGGGCCAGAGGAAGAGGCTGGGAGGGAGGTGGGGGCAGCAAGGATGGGAGCAGTGAACATGGTTTTATTAAGGGTGAGGCAGAGACAACAGGGAGAGGGAAGATTCCAGAGTCTCTGATGGTGTCTTCTTTATCTAGATTTTTCAGGCCCTCTCATGTCTGCTGTGGCTTCTCCTCCAGCCCCTAATCCGGGCCTAGGCCAAAGTGGGATGAGGTCACTTGTCAGCACATCTGCGCTGTAACAGCAAAGTCACTCAGGGTCAACACCTCTCTGCTGCGGTCTCTCTTTTCTGGCTGTTTTATCCGGGAACTTCAAACTGACACTGTAGTGATTAAGAACGCAGGTCTGGAGGAAGAATTAGGTTCAGCTTTTTTGTCTTTACCTGAAAGACCTTGGACAAATTACTACCTTCTCTGAGCCTCAGTTTTCTTAATTATACAGTTGTGCCTAAAAATAACCATTCTCACAGCTCGAGGAGAAGATTAATATGCAAAATGCTTCGTACAGTGCGGGGCACATAGCAGATGGCGATACATGGTCACGACTGCATTACGGGACAGTGTGTAATCCCCCGGAAGGCCTCAGGGATGACACTTTGCAAACTGCTGCTTCAGGGAAGAGGGTAAAAAGACACAAAGACGAAGGAATGTTTGGGGGTTCTATTTTGGTCCTCTGTCTTTAAGAAACTTAGATCTTATGGGGCAGTGGTCATTTAGACAGTGGGTGTAGGTTGTGGTGAGCAGCAACCACTCATTTTTTCTATTTGTTATTTTTACTTGTCTGCCCCTTCCACTACCCTCCTAGCCTCCCAAGACAGCACTCTGGGATCTGAATCACCAGTAAGAAGGGGATTTTCCTGATCTGCTAAGTATCCCCACTCTCCCTAAACGTACTTGATTGGACTCACTTAACATCACTTCTCCTCTAACTCTCCACAAACACGCCCCCTAATGTTCATTGTAGATTCAACACCCTGTTACCCCAGCAGACCGTGCCAACAAATCCTCCTGGCTAGCCCTGGGGATAATTAAGGAATACAATCCCCAGCTCAGGTGGAATCTTACCTGCACGGTCTGCCGATCAGGAATGCCACTGTACACAGAAATCTGGGGTCCGGTGGGGCGGCTGCTTCCACCACTGCTGCTACTGACCCCGCTGGTGCTGCTGGTGACGCTGGCACTGCTAGATGTATGGGGGACTGGCAGCTCATTCTCCATGGCTTGTAGGATGGCACAGTTGGGGTGCTCAGGTGGCAGAAGAGCAGGTGGGTTCTGGGAGGAAAGAGGTAGAAGTGGAATGTTAAACAAATCTTACTAGAGAATGTGTACATATACATGAGCTTTCCGTCAGCCTGTGGCGGGACCACCTCTGAACCGAGGGCCTGAGACATACCTGCCATCAGAGGACAGGGTCAGGCATGGCTCACTGGATGAGATTTGAAATCAGGTCTGCCTGATTCTAAAGGCTATGGCCTGTTCAGTCTGCCAGAGGAGGTAAAACCAGCAAAGGGGGCAGATTTCTGGTAATGGTCTTACTGGCAGGGTCTAGGCATCATCTCTCACCCCACCCACCTCTTCATCTTTGGGAGGGAGACACTGAACAGAGAAATTATTATTTGTGCATATTTACACAGCTGGTTAGTGAAAGAAATAGGCTTAAAAATCTAGAGAGGACAGAATGAGAGAAGGAGGCAAATAAGGATGCAGTAAAATAAACTGAAGTGTTTATTTTGTTTTCAAAGCCAGAAGAGCTTCAAGTATGTTTGGAGTCTCTGTTCTCTTCATGAAGTCCTTACTCAGTGCTCTCTGATCTCGTGCTGAGCAGGGCACTGTGTTGAGCAATTTGGTTAAAATGGCAGGTTTTGGAATCAGAAAGACTTGGGTTTCAGTCCTGGCTCTGCCACTTACTAGCTGGGAAACCTTGGTGAGTCACGCTTCTCGAACCTGCTGTCTCAATCTGTCAGACGTAAGGGTATATGCATTGCTGGGAGGATAAAGTAAAATAATGACACAAGGTGCTGAGTGGAGTGTCAGGCATACACTAAGAGCTCCCTTCACATTGGCTGTTGTTGTGGGCCAATTAAAAGTGTCCCCAGCCTGGTTCCCACTGTCTGCTTCCAATAAATCAATCCTCTTCCAAGGTGGAATTGGCACAGCCTCCTGGAACCTTCTATCTCAGTCATTAAAGAGTGCCAGAACTTCCTCCAGGGACCATCCTATGATCTGCATTCAGAGCTGGAAATCATACAGCCCCTTGAGGCGATGTGTTTGGAGTAGAGAGGGGCTGGGAAGCAAGGAAGGGGTGGTGGGAAAGGCATACCCAGACCTGAGTTCAAATTCCTCTCTTCCTTCTTTCAAGCTATTCCTAAAATCCTCATTTCTATATATAAGTTTCTCCTTCTGCCTGTTCCTTCCTACATCCAGAAACAACACTGTCATCCCACCACAGACATTCTATTCTCTGCTGGCAGCTTATACCAATGCGATAAATGAAGAAAATAAAATGACTTTTTCAAACTGATCAGAGCACTGATTAGTGCAAAGAACTAAAATAGTCACTAATGGCCTGTTGTCTTCCCAATGCCGCTCAGTTTGGGGTTGTTGACATTCCTCAGGCTGCCTTCTTCAGACTAGGTGGGTTTCACCTTGAGCTGAAACAAGCGTGGGTGAAAACTAAAAGAGAGGAATGTTGTGGGTAAGAAAATCTAGGCCACTCCCGTTGGCAGTCAGCAAGTTGCAGTTCAGAGGCCTATGGCTCCCAAGGCAGTGTGACAGCCTGCACATGGGGGGTATGACCTGGGTCCTTCAGCAACGCTTTCCCTTCGTGTTTGTGTATCTGCTTTTACTGCCACAGGGCCGGGCTCTTGTCCATGAGTTCCCCTTGTCCTGAAATGCACTCAGTTCTGGGCCTCATTATGGCTTACTTGTTAAGATGCTTATGATGATAATGATGATGCAGGAATCAATGAAACAGCAAAGTCAACAAGTATTTCCTGTGCTCTGCTCCTCTGAAATCCACCTTATGTTCCATAGAGGGAAGGGTAGGCTGGATAGAAAGTGATAGAAGACCTAATTCCTGATCTTATAGAAATGGACAAACTAGTTGTAGGGATGAGGCTTAATTGAAGTTTTAAGGATAACCAAGCAATAAATCAGTAAATGAAAGTTATGTTCAAACATGGAATAGCCCATAGAATCCCAAGGTCTTATCTTTGTTAAATGTGGTGCCTCCCTTTCTCTGACCAGAACTGGGTTTCAGTTTGTAGGGGAGGAAGACAAATCCTCTACCCTCTAGGTCCTTCTGGATGGGCTATGAATTAAATTGACATGAGACAGAATAACAGGAGAAAATCAAACAAAACTTTATAACATGTATACATGGGAGAAATCCAGGAATACTGAGCAACACACCAGAATGGTCAAAGCTGCCACGTTAAATATCATCTTCAGTTAAAGACAAAGGAGGATGTTGGGGGTAGTGGTTTGGGACTTCAAAGGGGAGGAATGCAATTCACATGGAAATAGAAAAGCAAATGTTTGGTAGATAGAAGTTTGATAAGAATGGGCTTAGCAAGGACCCTCACAGACTACCAATACCCAGAGTTATCTATGGTGACGGCCTGTCCTGGGGACAGGACTTTTAAATTCTTTTAGGTAGTTAGGGGGAAAGTCAGAGTTTCTTTCAGTCTTTTTCTTAAGGAAGATTGGCTCTGAGCTGACATCTGTGCCCATCTTCCTCTACTTTATTTGTGGGATGCCTGCCACAGCATGGTTTGATAAGCCATATGTAGGTCCACGCCCGGGATCCAAACTGGTGAACTCTAGGCCACTGAAGTGGGGTGCGCAAACTTAATCACTCAGCTGTGGGGCCAGCCCCTCTTTCAGAGTCTTATGCTTTTAAAAATAATCAAGGCAAAGAGAGACATTTTGGGGTGGCCAATTTTGATCCCCCACAGTCCTGCCTTTGAAACTGTAAGAAGTTTCACAGTCCAGAAGCTGAGTTGGTAGATTGTTCCATCTCACTGAACATGTTTCTTAGTCCTGATAATAGATCAGTCCAGTTAAATTCACTTTAGAAGGTAGTGATGCAGGTGGGCTCCCAAAGTCACACCTATATTGTGGAAGCAACCAATCAGGTATTTAATAAGAAGCATTTCTATGGAAACAAAAAGAAAAACAAGGTTAATGGTTGGAGCAAATTATAAACCAGTTTCTGAGCCCAGGGGACAGCCAGTCAAGAAGATTTTTAGATGTCATGGTTAAAGCATCTTTTGCAGCTTGAAATGTCTCTGATGATGTCATTGAGTGTTCAGGTACCCTTTTGAGTGGCTTACATAGCAACAGGCATGCTAGTGTCGTGATCTTTACAAAGTTTATATTGAGTTATCCAGCTTCAGTTTGTAGGGCTTTAGGAGCAAGTGTGGTTTCAGTTCTCAATGATTTCAAACGAAAGTGATGGGAAAAAAATGGAAAACATCAGTTTGGAGATTTGTAGCCAGATATTTCAGGAGACTAGAAGAATTCAGGATCCAGTCTAGTTTACAGATAGAGAACAAAAACCTCAAAGACAATGAACAGAAATGGAATCTAATTTCCACAAATGTGTACTATAGTTTCTACTGAAACAGAATTTTTCTCTCTAAAATCAGCCTCATTTTTACCAAAGATAGCCAAATGAAGACGAATGGGTTTGTAAAGTAAGTCTAGTTTCAATAAATTTGGCCCAATTATTTACATAAGTACAGCAAGAATAACTATTGATCATATAGGCTCTTTTAAAACTGCTTTGCTGGAACTTTTTTTTTTTTTAAAGATTTTATTTTTCCTTTTTCTCCCCAAAGCCCCCCTGTACATAGTTGTGTATTTTTAGTTGTAGGTCCTTCTAATTGTGGCAGCTGGAACTTTTTATAGGAATCTCAGATTGAACTTTAAAGGCCTCTCAAGGCTAGGAAAGTCAAGCCAAGGATTTTGTCACCAGGCTTTGCCTGCAATACCTATAGATTTGGGTGAATTTTTTTCTTCTCTTGAGGTTTCCCAAAAATATTCTGAGGTTTCCTGCAACTGCCAGAGAAGTGACCTTCCTGACTCACCTGGTAAGGTTGCTGGAAACCCTGTAGACAAGGTACCAGGGCAATATTTCCAAGTGGCTTTATTTCATAAAGTCCAATCTTTGTTCCTCAAAAGCTGTCTGCTCATATCTGAGTCTATGCATGTTTCTTTCAAAAATGACATTCAGTCAAAGCTTTGGTAATATAACAACTTTTTCCAATTGTGTCCTGTTATAAGGAGAACAGATTCTTATTGAACTTATGCAAATAACTACATTGCCATGAAAATAACAATACTCACTCACGAAGAGTTTTTAAATTCTGGAGGGATCAGGAAGGGAGGAAAAGATAAATGTTTCAATTCTGCTTACAAAAGTATAATTTACCAAATTGTTATGTCATAGTTAGCTTAAGAGAAAAGAGAAAAGGTCTCCTTAAATCTGAAAAAACAAAACATTTTTAAAAATCAGCAATATTTTAGACAAAAAGTTAGTAAAATCATCCTCATCAGTTCATTTAGCCTCATGTAATCAGCTCTTGATCCTGATCTCCTGTTAACAGTTTTATGAAGTCATCAGTTTCTCTGTTAGAGTTCTATAATTCCTTACCCAGTTCAGTTTTATGATCTCAAAGTTTATCAGAAACCTGTATTCTAGAGCAAGGGTCAGAGTCCTTTCCATGAATTTCTCTGAAGATGAAAACATTTGCAAAACATCAGAGTAAAACAATAACTGTCGGTAAATGACAAAAGACTGACAGATGGCAACTGACAAAGAAATTTGTTTTTTTCTGTGACACAGAACACTTTAAAATAATAACTAGAATTATGGTGGACAACCAGGACAGACCAGAATTTTTAGGAATGTTATATAATTTTAAAGCATTTATATCAATAACATTTATCCACATAATACCACCTAAGAAAGTTCATCATCACTTATTCTGACAATGCTTCCCATGTAATTTAACATACCAATTAAGCCTAATTAGTTTAATATCTTCTTTATATGAAGAGAGAGAGAGCAAATTTCTTTGAGTAGTCCCAGGGCTAACCAGAAATTCTCTGAGTTTCCTTTTTTTAAGTCAAAAGAAAGATTTTTGGGCCAGCCCGGTTGCACAGTGGTTAGGTGCGCATGTTCCGCTTTGGTGGCCCGGGGTTCACTGGTTTGGATCCCAGGTGCAGTCATAGCACCGCTTCACAAGCCATGCTGTGGTGGGCATCCCACATATAAAGTAGAGAAGGATGGGCATGGATGTTAGCTCAGGGCCAGTCTTCCTCAGCAAAAAGAGGAGGATTGGCGTCAGTTAGCTCAGGGCTAATCTTCCTCAAAAAAAAAAAAAGAAAAAAGAAAGATTTTAATTTTGGGGGAAGTTTATAAAAAATATCAAAATGTTTTAAAACACTTAGTCAAATAGGAAACAATGCTTAGTTATCCATTCAATCAAAGTGACAACTGAAACAATTGGAGAAAACCTTAACAGAGAGACCTCAGCTTTTTGAACATAGGAAATTATTTTAACAAAACATATTTTTTCTGTCTTTTAGGTAGACTTACTCAAAAATAAAGAAAAACCTTTTATAACCTCTTTATCAAGAGTAGACCAAAAGTTCAAGAAAGTTATCCTTTTAAGAGAAAGAAGACCAAAATCTAATTTTGCACCAACTTCCTTTTGACATTAAAATTCATTTACTTAATTGGATTTACTTTAATCTTAGCCAACTTGACCATGCATAAAACTCCTCAGGGTTTTACTTTCACAAACTCTCTGTCACTTACTTTTTACATTCAGAATTTGTCCCAAGTTTTTTCCTTTTTTCTTTCCAAGTACTTCTAGGACAAATGTATCTTTTTTTTTAACAAAACAAACAAAAATCTCTATTCCTCATACCTTCTGTACTGAAAACATTTTACTTTCCTTGTATACAGACTTTCTAGAAATATATGCTTTCTCACAGAAAACTCCTCAGCATGTACAAAATATGTCTACCAACAAACCTAAGCATTTTTAGTTTCTCTGAGATAAGAAACCAAAGGCAGACAAATCTATGCTTAATAGTTAATTTCCAATATTTTGTCTTATGTGGAAATGATCTAGGTACTCAACAGATTTTTATCATTTAACTTAATTTAGCAAAACTCTAAAGTTTTAAGTCACCAAAAGAATTTGGTAGCTGTTTTTTCCAAGTATGCAGACCATAAAACATAATTATTGTACTTGAAAACTCTTACTCATTTTCATCTATCTAAATCATTTGTTTCCAACAATTGTTTTGATTACTCATGAAAACTTCATGAGACATTAGACAAAAATTAGCTATCATTTAAAGCTATTATTTTTGCTGACAAATTTATAACAGACAACATGAGCTTATTTGACTAGTAAACCCAGGCTGCATGTCTGTATCACATCCAATGCTCATAGCTTTAAGGACGTGTCTATTTTAATCAAACCAACAAACTTAAACAAGCTTTCATTCACCAAAGATTACTGCATATCACATTAACTTGAACGACATTTGGGTTAGTTTCTTTTATGTTTAGGAATACTTTATGTAAGTGCTTACTTTAAGCCAAACAGAGCTCTTAATTTTGGCCATACCATCTGGAGGTAAAATATCACACATATATAATGTACATATAGACATACATGACCACACAAGTAGCCACAGACAGAGACCTTATAGCTTCCATTAAATTTTTGTTACGAGTCAGCTGTAATACAAAACTCACTAGTTTATGAGAAACATTTGCATTTCAAAGAATGGCTTTTAGGTCCTAGAGAAGATGGGAGCAGAAAATCTACATCATAAAGGCACAGAGAAAGCAGTCAAGTTTTCTTCAAGATGGAGTTTCCCAGGCATATTTGCCTTACCAGTTTCTAATGTCTCAATCTTTTGTCTCAATTAATATCTAGGAGCATTTTGAGAGGAACAGGGGAGGCTTTAGGATTGGCAAAAGACAAGTGAACTTTGAGCTGCTTTCTAGAGCTGTACTTCTGGCCTTGCAGAGATTTGCAAGACAAAGATGGTTGCTTCCAGTTCCCCAAAGAACTAGATTACAGTCTGAATGACACAAAGAGGTTGACCCACCCTTCCAGCTACATTTTTCCAATTGCTTCTGTATATCAGGGAAATTTTTAAGAGGTGACTCAAAAGATTTTTATGTTCTAAAACTTCAGGACAATGTATTGCACCTTTAAAAGTCTATACAAAGCGAGGCTGGCCCCGTGGCCGAGTGGTTAAGTTTGCGTGCTCTGCTGCAGGCGGCCCAGTGTTTCGTTGGTTTCAATCCTGGGTGCAGACATGGCATTGCTTATCAAGCCACGCTGAGGCAGCGTCCCACGTGCCACAACTAGAAGGACCCACACCGAAGAATATACAACTATGTACTGGGGGGCTTTGGGGAGAAAAAGGAAAAAAATAAAATCTTTAAAAAAAAAAAGTCTATACAAAGCATTTAACAAAGGCCCCTTTTTCTAAGTGTACAATTTAACCCTAGACCAATTTACCTGGGGTGGGGGCTTTTATTGTCTTTTTTATTAGCACCTGATGTCAGCCTCTAGTTTCTGTCTCATGTGGTGTGGGCTCAGGAAACCCTATTGACTTCCCTTTGGAGTTTTTAATTAACACTATCTGAAGGGCAGATTTATATGCTGTCTTACAATCAGGCAGGGGAAACATTCCCCAGTGAGACACAATGTCTATCCCCACAATACAATCTATGATACAATCAGGCAGAGATGCAATCACTTCACATAAAGCCCATGAATATATCAATTTTCCTCCAAAATTTCATCTGAATTCCATCAACTCTTATATCTCTAATCATAGTTTTCATTGGGACATTATCAATACGTTTTGGTCTTATAATGTTGGATAGGGGAAGCATTCCCAGTCAGATATTTTAGAACATACTCAGGCAAAGTTGATATAACCTGTTGATATAAAACTAGCTCAAACATTCCAACATTTATAATCTTATCAACACTTATACTTTTACATTTTCTCAACTTAATTGTAACCTGAGTCAGGGTCTTAAGGCTAGTTTTTTTTTTTTTTGTATTTCTTTTTTAATTTGGCCTTTTCATTGGTATCAATAAAACAATTATGATGAGAGCTTCCAAAAAAATTTTTTTCCCCCTAATTTAAATGATCCATTGTCTGGCCACATTGATGAGTAGGATCTTAATAGCAACTCATACAAATAAGCTTAACCACGGAGGCATCCCCAAAAGAGATCCAGAAAGTATACTCCCAAAAATAGTCTAAAAAAGCAAAGGCCATTCTTGCACAACAAGCAATGAAGGCTGAAATGACAATGGCCCCTTATGAAAGCAATTGGGACCCCTTGTGACACACTCCCCTGAGAGTTGACACAGCTGGACAAAGAGAGCGTGTCTTGGAACTCCAGTCTACTCAACTGGCCACCAAGATGTGTGCCGGTACATGTATCCTCCAGATGGCAGAGATCAAAAAGGTCACAAAGCCAAGCTGTCAAGACATAGAACAAGACAAAAACAAAAATCTCATAACCCATGGCAAAGTTTACTGCTGGACCAGCCCAGACAACAGGCTTATAGAGAGATGCCTGCATCTTCCCTTATGGTTTTTCCTTTTTATGACAAATGACAAAAAACGACAGAGATGAGGAAAATAGTGAATATCTCTGGGAGGGAAAGGATCAATAAACCAATGAGTACTCAACCAAATTTCCCAGAGTTGCTGAGTCCAAGAAGCTAGCTTTACTAGTATTTTCTCCTGCTAATCTAAATTTAGAAAAGGAAACAAAACTCATCACTCTCACTTCCATTGAACCCTGCACGCAGAGATCTGGGAGACTGACGTGGTAAGAACTCTTACCTCTTGCTGGCTCTTGTCAGAGGTCCAGGATCTCTCAGCTGCAGTAGTCCAGGAGCAAGCAGCTTCCAGCCAGTGAAGTTTTATCCCATCCTCGTTGCCAAACTGTAGGGGAAGAAGACAAATCCCCTACCCTCTAGGTCCTTCTGGCTGGGCTACATGTTAAATTTACATGAGACAGAATAACAGGAGAAAATCAAACAAAGCTTTATAACATGCATACACAGTAGAAACTGAGGAAAACTGAGCAACTCGCCAGAATGGCCAAAGCTGCCACGTTAAATACCATCTTTAGCTAAAGACAAAGGTGGATGTTGAGGGTAGTGGTTTGGGACTTCAAAGGGGAGGAAGGCAATTCACATGGAAATAGAAAAGCAAATGTTTGGTTGATAGAAGTTTGATAAGAATGGGCTTAGCAAGGACCCTCACAGACTACCAATACCCAGAGTTATCTATGGTGACGGCCTGTCCTGGGGACAGGACTTTTAAATTCTTTTAGGCAGTTAAGGGGAAGGTCAAAGTTTCTTTCAGCGTCTTTTGTTCTTAAAAATAATCAAGGCAAACAGACACATTTTGGGGTGGCCAATTTTGATCCCCTACAGGTTCTTGCTTTTCATCCCACCCTAGAGAATTTCAAATGAAGTGCTTGTAAACATAAAGAATAAAATGAGAAAACAGCATGGCAGACACAGCAAATTGAGGAGAGGATAGCCTACATCCTGGATGATCAAGCCTCAGCTCCATTTTTTTTCTTTTGCAACAGCTAGGGCAAATCTTGTGCACAGTGTATACTCAATGCTTATTGAGGAATCTAACAAAACAAAATTCTAAGGAGAGTACACATTCCTGTACAGAAAAACTGCACAGGCAAGGACAACAACTGCTCCCTGTGCAGGGGAGAGAGACTTACCTTAACTACATGGGGGCACAGGTGCAATGCGTTTCCCGAACTCTCTTGCCTGCCTGTCTCCTTCCTTCTGCTGCCAAGCATGCCCTTCCTTTCTCTCTTTACTCTCTCATTCTTGGCTTTGCCCCCAGCCCCTCACCCCCCACCCTGGGCAACTTTGCCTTTTCTGTCTTGGTAATTTTGGCCCCAACCCCTGTCTTCTCATTCTTGTAGCTGTCCCCTCATCCCCATCCTCTTCCTCCATTGGTCTCCTACAACTGGCTTCCTTGTGCTGTTTCTCCTCCTGTGTGCTCACACCCGCTTTGTGCTTGGCTCTTGACACTGTCGGGGATCAGAATTGGCCACCTCAAGATGTGTTTCTTTGGCATGAGGATTATTCTGGGCTGGTTACTTTTAAGAAACTGCAGACAGCAGAGAAGCTCTGAAAACCAAGTAAAAGTTACCCTTTGTAAGAGACATTTACTTTTGTAAGGGAAATCTCCATCTGTAAAGATGTCTCTCTCTCTCTGTACCAGGAAGAGGGGCGAGTGACCTTATCTCTAGAAACTCACATTGATGCTGAAGTCAAGGACTTAAATATGCATAATAGCCTTACTCTTATTTACTGTGCTTTTTCTGGTAATCTCCCATAACTGACTCTTCCTACCCCCAAAATCCTCCTTTGTCTTTAGCTGAGGGTGGTATTTAAGGTGACAATCTCAGCCATTCTGGCGAGTTGCTCAGTTTTCCTGGGTTTCTCCCATGTGTACATATTATAAAGCTTTGTTTGGTTTCCTCCTGCCATTCTGTCTCATGTCAATTTAATTCTTAGGCCAGCCAGAAGGATCTAGAGGGCAGAGGAATTGTCTTCCTCCCCTACAACTCTCTCTCTTTCTCTCACCCCCTTAAACACGTGCATGTCCTCCCCTCACCCTTCAACATGTGCATATTCTCCTCTCATTCTCCTTCTCTCGTGCCCTCCTGCCCTAATTCGATTGCCTGCTTTCCTCTAAGGAGCTCTCTCTCCCTATTCCTGACCTCTTTGCTCATCCACGCTCCCCACCAGCCGCCCTGGCCTTGACTGACCTCATTCTGCATCTGGCTCACTCTGTGGTCTTGCTCCCTTGCCTCACAAGCTCCAGCTCTCCCTCTTCTCACTTGGGTCTCCCCGTGCCTGAGCATCTCTTCCCCAGGCCTGATCAGGCACCTCCTCCCTTTCATTCACGTGGGCACACTCTCTTACTCTCTAGACAGTGCATGCTCCAGCTCCCTCGCCCTCCTCCCCCTCTCTGGCTTGCTCTCTGTTCTAGTTCCTGCTTTTGATAGCTACAGCTGTCTCTCAAGCATGCTCTCTTTGGCTCTCTCTCTGTCACTCATGCCAAGCCCAGAGGAGGGAAGGACAGACTGTTTAGGAGATTAGGGCACATTTCAAAGGAGAAGTAACATTTGAGCTGCCTGAACCCACACTTTCTCTGCTTTCACAGCATAAAGCTGTCTGTCCCACCTTCTCCTCCTCCTCAACCACTTCTAGAACATTTCCCAATCAGCAAGTTCCTAGTTTCTCCACAATCTGTACTTCTATTGAGCGTCTGCCACACGCAGGGTATTCTTGATAAGGACTGGCAATAGAAAAAAGGTAGAAGACACGAATCCTCATTTGAAGGTTCTTAACTTTTGGAGGCATATCAGAAAGGTGAAACCTAAGGTCCCTTGCCTCCTACCCCCACACACAAAAATGGCACAGACATATACAAAAATGTGCTCACAATTGTAGAGGTTAATGAATCCTTTGAAGCCTGTCCATTAACTCCGGACTAAGAAGCTCTGCTTCATAGCTACGTAGGGATTGGGCATGAAGTACAAATTTAAAGGTCAAAAATAATGTTACGTACTATATGCTGAGTTCCAAATAAGTGATTGAGACAACATTTGCTAGTGTTCAGAAGAATGAGGTGTTAAGGAACGTGTGCGATGTGACAGATGGAAAGTAGGGGGGCCTTACTCTAGGCTTTACGAATGCCAAGACCTACGCTATTGCTGAACAGTTACTGCTGGGAGATGCACAGATCCCAGCCCTGCCCTCTGGGCATTGGCTGGTGGCTCAGTTTTCCTCGAAGAGGCAATGAGCTAAAGGAGAAAGAGTGTGGACTTAGGAGTCAGCTTGGGGAATATCAGCTCTTCAGTTACTAGTTATACGGCCTTGGGCAAGGCAGTTTACATCTCTGAGTCTTACTTTCCTAATCTGCAAAACTGGGTAATAATAATACCTATTTGGGGTGGTGGTGGTGGTGGTGTGTAGGTGTGAAGATTAATCTCTTAGCCTCATTCCACTTTTCTAACCTTATATTCTACAATGTTAATCTCTGCTCTGGTCTGGTGGATCTGCTTTCTTTCTCCCAAATACCACATGCTCAAGATTACCTCTGCTTCTCTCTTTAATTTTAATGAAGTCCAATTTATCTATTTTTTCTTCTGTTGCTGCCATATCTAAGAAACCACGGCCTCATCCAAAGTGATGAAGATTTACACCTAGGTTTTGTTCACAGAGTTTTATAGTTTTAGTTCTTACATTTAGGTCTTGGATCCATTTTGAGTTAAGTTTTGTATATGGTGTGAGATAGGGGTACGAATTTCTTTCTTTTTTTTTTTTATTGTGGTAAAATATACATAACATAAAACTTGCCCACTCACAATGTTATGAAACCATTACCATTATCTATTTCCAGAACTTCTCACCACCCCAAACAGAAACTCCATAATTACTCAGCAACAACTCCCCATTACCCTCTCTCCTTCAGCCCAGCCCCTCATAACTTCTAATCTACTTTCTGTCCCTATGAATTTGTCTATTCTAGATATCTCATGTAAGTGGAATTATACAATATTTGTCCTTTTGTGTCTGGCTTATTTCACTTAGCATAATGTTTTCAAGGTTCATCCATGTTGCAGCATGTATCAGAATTTCATTCCTTTTTATGGTTGAATAATATTCCACTGTATGTATATACCACATTTTGTTTTATCCATTCATCTGTTGATGGGCACTCAGGTTGTTTCCACATTTTGGCCACTGTAAATAATGCTGCAATGAATATTGGTGTACAAGTATCTGTCTGAGTCCTTGCTTTCGATTCCTTTGGGTAAATACCTAGGAGTGGAAGTGCTGGATCATATGGTAATTCTATGTTCAGCTTGTTGAGGAACCCCCAAACTGTTTTCCCAACTTTATTCTCTTGCTGGATCTTCCTGCTATCTCTGCACCATTTGTTGAATTACTTCTGTTCTTGGGCCTACATAATTCCCCCACTAAGCTTCTCAGTGTGGCATGTGAATCCTCCATGAACCGACCCTGCCTGCCTCCCCAGCCTCATTTTCCACCACTTTTCCACACTACACTCTCGCTGGGCTCAGCATGATCCCAAACAACCTGAAGTTTTGGACATCTGGCTATTTCCTACCTCTGTGACTTCACTCATTTACCCATGGCTGTTCCCTTCCCCTGAAATGCCTTCCTTGCATTTTTCCCTTAACTAACTCCTTCGATCTTCAAGACAACTTGAGTGTCTCCTGTAAAACACTCACTAAATGCATGCTCCTCTAATACTTCTCTCGCTTCCTTCAAACTAGACCCTCATATCTTCTTTTAAGCCATACAGCAGGAAGGCTGCTCGCACAACACTTTGTGCTTACCTCTGTCCTAGCACTTAGAATGTAATATTACAAGAAAGTGATTTGCTTATGTGTCTCTCTTCCCCATTGGACTCCAAACTCCTGGAGAATAGGGATCATGTCATATTTTCCCATGTATACCTGGTGCTTCATTTCATAAATGTCTGGTGAGTAGAATTGCTTGAAATGCACCACACTCGATCCTACTTCTCATCTGAAAGCTCAGCTTAATTTCTACCTCATCTGTGGAATTCTCCCCAACTTCTGTAGAACAGACAACACTGGTGATTTAATTTCAGTACCTTCCATTAGTTGTGTCTATACTAATAATAGTGATTATTTATTCAGCACTTACTATGTGTCAAGCACTACAGTAGATGCCTTATACATACCCATGACCTCTCTTATGGGGTAGGTATTATTATCCCAATTTTGTCAGTGAGGAACTTATCAAAGTAACTTGTCTAAGGTCATCACAGAACTAGCAGTCAAAACCAGGTCTGACTCCAAAGCCAGAGCTCTTCCCACACTGTACCCTCTTTCACCCACAATCCCACTTTGAGCCATTATTTCATGATTGGACAAAGCCCACATCAAAGCATACCAGATTTTCAGAAGTGGAAAGAACTGAGATCACTGAATTTAATCCTGTAATTGTCAATTAACGTCTATTAAATATTTTATACTTACAAAATAATTTCTTTTTCTATGTAATATATACATAAGGGATAATATGTATGTGTGCCCACCAAGAAGTTTAAGAAGTCAAACATTACCATAATCTCCCTTGTTTTTCCTATGCAAAAACTGAGGCCCAGTCTTTGGGGAAGTGACTCACTTAAGGAGAGGGGGCCCCTTGGACTCTTCTCCAGTAGCATGGACACAGAAGGCACCCCAGAAGACCTGCTGGACTCCTGGTGGCGGGGATTTACTCAACCAGAGGGTTGGAGTTTGCCCCGAGGAGAATTCAGAAGCTAGGGTCCCGCCATATGTCACTTTCTCATTGGTCTCCTAGTGGAAGGGAACTTGGCTTAGAAAGAAACAGAATTAATTAGGAAGTGTAGACCAATACAGTAGCTTTCAAACTTTTTCTACTGCAGTTCCCCTCTTCGAACCCCAGCTTTCAGTGCTCACCTACTCCCACCTTCCTTCTGCCGTGAAGCTCTGGTCTGTGGGCAGTAGAGGTGTTCGGAAGTCTCAGTGAGGGCTACTGAGGCATCTGTGGGCTCACATGATGCTCTGAACCCTGGGCCCCACATTAGAAAACCTGAACCCTTAAATTTTCATAATATTTATCTTTAAGCATTTTATACATCCCTATTCAATTTCCTTTTAATTCCCACTCTTCTTCTTCCCTCCTCCTCCTTCTAACTAGTTCCTTATTTCTTCCCCCAGGCCACCCATCCCTGTGGACTCCCACGATGAACCACAGCCAAATCTGATTAACGGCTAACATCCAGAGCTGGAAGCCTGTTTTTCTCTGGGATCCAACTCACTGTGTGGTTTTGTGGGAGCCCAAGCTCTGAAGGCTGTGATTCCTGCTTTAGTCAATCCTCCCCTCCCAACCGCAAGGGACCACTGTGAATGATGTGCTGACTGCAACCGCTTCGATAGTGATCTTATTACGGGTCTCTGCTGCCCATGGGGCCTAAGACCAGCAGCTGGAGAAATGCTGATGGGTCTGCCGCCCAGGAGCCACCAAGTCTAGGGAACACTATGCCTTTGTCCCCAGGGTCAGGAAAATCCATTTGCTGCGGATTACAGCTGTGACAGAGGTTCGAGGGAAGTATAAGGGAAAGACACTGAAAACAGAGCTTTCCAAATGGAGCTGAAAGCCCTGGGGGAAAGTGGGGTGGAGTTTCTCCTAATGGAGTCGGAGACTGACAGGAAATGAGAGGTCTAGTCTGCCCCACAAAGGCTGCCGGTATTATCATTCCTGTAGGCTCCATAAGGAGAGTTTGCTCCTTTGCGACGGCTCTGCCTCTCCTCCTGGGTTGTTTCTCTGTCCGAGGTATAAGTCAATCACAGCAGTGCTCAGGTTCTCTAGACTTAGGGGCTCAAAGCGAGACCTCCCGCACCTCCACATTGCTGCATTAACATAAGCATCCTGATTTGTACCAGTCTAATCACGCCTCGGGCAGCTGTCTCAGGCTACTGTTACATTGGAAGCAGTCCAACAAATTCAGCTCAAACCTCCTCAGAACGTTCCCCGCCTTCCCCAGTCCTCTGCTCATCGCCTCCTTTAGGTCTGGAAGCTGAACCGACTAAATGGAGGCTAACAAGGACAGAAATGAAGGATGCGAAGTTAAAACTGAGCATATAGTCCTCGCAATCAAAACAGAATGATTTCATTGTGAAACAGAACCCTATTAATTCTAAACGAATAACCTTTTGCTGAAACCTCATTGTTTTCTTCGTAATCTATAGAAGGCAGACTGTATCAAGCGTTTCTATAACAAGCTGGTAGAGGCTGGTTGAACAATAGGAAGAGGAAACAGAAGGATTTGATCTCTTGGAAGGAATACACAGGTAAAGCTCATTATGCAAATGCTGAGTGTTTGGGGAGCGAGACTCAGGCAGCTTTAGTGTCACTGCTCGAAGACAGGGCAACGATAGAGCCTCCATCTCCCGTGGCAGAGGCTGGCACTTTTTCTGCAAAGATCCACATAGCAAACAGTTTAGGCTTTGCAGGCATCTGGACAAGCCGTAGGTGGAGAGTGGTTGTGTTCCAATACATTAGTTACATAAAAAAGGTGGCGGGCTGGATTTGGCCCGTGGCTGTAGTTTATAGGACCCCTGTTCTAAGGCAAATTCATTTTTCCCTATCAGCCACATGCCTGACAGCGTACCTGTAGCATATTGGTTAACGGCATGGGCTTTGGAGTTAGAAAGGCCTGGGTTCAAATTCTAACCAGACCACATAGTAGCCGTGTATCCTTGAGCAAGTGACATCATCTTTTGGGCCTCAATTTCTTCAGCAATAAAGTGAGATGGTGTTTCCCTCACGGGGCGGTCATATGGATTAAATGAGGTGTCTGCGATGCACTGAGGACAATGCTTAGCAAACAGTAAGCATGTGATAAATGGCGAGGGTGTGAGCCCAAGCTGGAATTTGGAAAATGATTACTTTAACCACGGTGAATAGTGAGCACCCCTTAAGTCATTTTTCATCATTGGTCACGGTCACACTTAAAAATCTCTTTATAAAGAACCATGGTCCATTTTTACCCATCTAAATTATCGTCCAGAAGGCTCTTTAGGAACACAAGCTTTAAAGAGAGTCAGTCTACACAGTATAAGAACGTGTGCTCCCGAGTCACTGCCTGGGCTCAAACTTCAGCTTCCTGGTTGTGTGACTCTGAGCAAGTGACAAACCCTTCCTGGGCTCCAGTCTCCTCTACTGTGAAACTGGGGCAATAAGACCATCTTGTAGGGTTGTTGTATTAGATGAAATAATACGAGTCAAACAGAACTGTGCCTGGCACTTAGTAAACACTTAATAAATGTTAGTTTCTATTATTATTATTATTTCTTCTTCTTCTACTTGACATTATTAAAGCTTCTTCAGCCTTAACTCCAGGGCTTGAAGAGGGATGCTATTCTGCAGGTTTTCCAGAAGACAAACACACACACAAACTTGCATCCATTCATTACGTTAACTCGGCGCCTAACTTTAAGACACCCATTTCTTTAACTTTCCCATGAGCCATCACACACGATATCCATCTCCTTTTTTCTCTCACTTCAAACAGTACTGCCTGTTATGGGCTGAACTGTGTCCTTCAGAAAAAAAAAAGAAGGTTAAGTCCTAACCTTCAATATGGCAGAATGTGACCTCATTTGGAAATAGGGTCATTGCAGACCAAATTAGTTAAGATGAGGTCATAGTGGAGTAGGGTGGGCCCCGACTCCAGTATGACTGGTGTCCTTATAAAAACAACGTCATGTGAAGAGACACACACACAGGGAGAAGACAGCCATGTGAAGATGGGGGCAGAGGCTGGAGCTATGCCTTCAGAAGGCAAGGAGCACCTGGGGCCAGCAGAAGCTGGGGAGAGGCCAGGAAGGACTTCCGAGGGAGCGTGGTCCTGCTGACAGCTTGACTTCAGACCTCCAGACTCCACAAACATTTCTGTTGTTTTAAGCTACCCAGTTTGCGGCACAGACTGGAAAGAGAGTAGGTTGTGGTAGGGCAGAGGAAGACTTTATTTCCAGAGGAAAAGGTACTTTAATTTCCATCAATTAACCTCAAAGTTAGAAAAGTCTGTTTTTCAAATCTGGTGAGAGTAAATTCTTCATGCTATGGCTTCAGCCAGTTCTTCCTCGTTGAGCCTTAGTGGAGCTATGCATTCCTGGGATTTGTACATAGAAGATCAGTAGCCATGGTTATAGACAAGACCTCTATAAAAATCTCTCCACAAAGCACGCATGCGCGCACCCCCCCCCCCCCCCCCCCCCCCCCCCCCCAACTGTTTCTAGAGCTTGCCCTTTTCTGCCACTGCATCTCAGCCTTGAACGGGCCTGAAGTGGTGTTAAACCACGGTAGGCTGGTCCTTCTGCCACTGCTACTTCCTGACAAGCATAACTAAACCAGGACAGGGATCGCGGGAGGCAGCCAGGCTTTCAAAACAAACTTTCAAGGGCCTGGAAATTCACCTATGAATTCTTCACCAGCCTTCTTTTCTCCGCTTCCTCCTGCTCTACTCCTTCCCACTGGGGTCGGCCTGAGACCTCCAGGGGCCCTGTGGGTATCGCCTTTAACTCTGCAGCACTTGGGGTTAAGGGGTGAGCTCACTTTCATAAAGGCCAGCGTGGAGAGCACCTTGGAGAAGCAGGGACCACATTGGGATGCTCTGTTTCCTGCTACCACCTGAGCATGCAGAGCTATTCCAAGACAGCAGCCTTCCCCCCTTAGGGTTTCCCTTTACTTCCCTGTGCGGAGATGAGGCCATGGGGCTTTACCGACTTGGGTAAATTATAAAGAGATGGACTGCCTGGGATAGAAGTGCTGCCTCCTGTCACGAAGACTTTTGTTCTGTATGAAAGTGATCTTTTATCCACTAGGAGGGCAGTGGTCTTAGGCCTCGTGCTGGCCAATGCTAATTCTTGCCATTTATTGGGTACTTGCTCAGGAACACGGGCTTTATATGCATCTCACTTATTCCTCACAACAATCCTATGATACAGAGATTATTTCCTCATTTTCCCACAAAAAAATTGAGGTTCTGAGAGGTGCAATGCTTATCCGAGGCCACAGAGCTAGCAAATGGCAGGCGTAGGATCTGAAACCAGGGTTGCACGTCCACGCACAGGAGCAAGAATTACTTATGCTTACTCCAGGCTAGGCCTCTCTGCCCCAGTTGTTCCTACGAAGGGAACTTGGCTCCTACTGCCTTCCGTCTGACAGACTGTCTCACAGAGCGATCTCCAGCAGGGGCCCGGTCCGTGACACACCTGTCAACGGCCACTCCCCCGGGGCCTCCCTTGTACCCCAGCAATCGCGCCTGGAGTAGTCACAGGGGCACGTCTAACATTTGTAGGCCTTCCCTGTTCATAAGTATTTTCAGATCCATTAATTTACTATCTTATCTACTCTAAGGCTGGTCCTGTTAGCAGTGTTTACAAACTCCTTTTTAACTATTTAGTTGAAAAGTAATACAAAACAAAAACCACTGCCCCCGGTGCTTTGGAGAGGGGTAGGAAGGACAGCCATCTTTCCTGAAGGCCCACTATGGGCCGAGCACTGGCTCAGGGAGGCAGCAAGATTTAGAAGAAAGAGCAAGAGCGTCCTGTTCAGAGCAGGCTGTTTGGATTCCTGCCTCCGCCCCAGCTGGGAGGCCTCAGGCAGGTTCCTCAGCCTCCGCAGCCCTCTGTCTTCTCATCTGTTAACAGTGCCGATGACATAGATTTTTACCAGTTATTAGGAAAAGCAAATAAGAAAATGCAAGCAAAACATCTAGGAGAGTGTGTAGCACAGAGTAAGCACTTATTAACCTCCTTTCGCCTGCCTCATCCTTCTAGCGTTGTTTTGGAGCAGTAATTACTGATGAGGAAACAGGTTCTGAGTGGCAAAGTGTCTTGCCCAAGATCAAAAAGCTATTATGTGGCATAAACCAGAAGAGTCTGAATCTAGAGCTCACGTCTCAACTGTAACATGGGAGTGCCTTGAAGGTGGAGAAGGGAAGACGCTCAAAAATTTGGGCTTTTAATCCTTTACGATTATTGAACATACTCTTAGTCCAGGCCTGATCATAAGCCTTTCACTAGAGCCCAAAAAGTCTCATTCTCAAATCTTAGGAATTTTCTTCCTAAGAAAAGAAAAAAAGAAAAAAAACACCCCACCTACAGGTAAAATTGGAAGAAGTGATACCAGCATAGACTTATCCATGGGGTGTGTGTGATGTGTGAGGGGGTGTTCATGCCTGTACACTCACGTATACAGGTGTGCTGGGAAGGGAGGGGGCAAGCAAGAGACAAGAAGTTGGTTCGCGACTACTATTGCTAGATTAAGTTTCCTGCGTGACTCCAAGCTCTGTGCAGTCAAAGTGCTTCAGAAATCCAGAGAGTAAGTGATCCGTAAACAGGCTTCTTGGAGCTATTTTTCATGCAGTGACTGGTCTACCAGTTCTCAAGGGGTCTGGATTAATATTAAGGCTACATTACATTGTGGACAGGCGTACAACTCGAGATTTTAGCTTCCTTTCTCCACTCCCTCCTCCCACCTTCTCTGGGACAGTTCCGTCCTGGGGTCCTCACTGCTTTGGCCCTGCCTGCCACTTAGAGGACTCAGCCATTCCTAAGAGGCTTTCTCTTGCTCTGCTTCTGCCCTAGCAACTTGTCATGGCAGCTGTTTCATAGCTTTGGAATCACAAAGCTATTCCAGAGTCCCCCAGGCCCAGCTCTGGAGCCTCCTTTCCCTCATTTGTCCCAATAATAGCCTCTAATTGCTATTACCATTCTCTCTAGCAGAAACATACTGCATGTCTGTGGTCAACCTATGATCTGACCATCAGCCTTCTGCTTCCTGCTGCATTCGGAATGTTATGTTCCATTCCATTTTGTACCCGTACGTCTGCTTATTCTCTCTTAGCATACCTATTGGCTTTTAGCTTCTTGTAGTTTCTAACCCATTCTGTACCGTCTGCAGGGGAAAACTCTCTAAATGGGGTAGATCCTCCACAATCTTCCACTCTTTCCAGTCAAGTACAACTTTACCCTACTTCTTTTCTCATATTTATAAAACTTAGGTAGCTAATTTGCATAGTTAGAACAGGTAGAATTAGGACTAGAGAGCGGAAATTGTAAGGAGATAGATTTCAACTCAACAGAAAAAAACGACTTACTAACAACTCGAGCTGTTAAAAAGTGGCATGGGCTGCTTTGCGAAGAAGTGAGTTTCCCGTCAGTGGAGGCATTCAAGCAGAGGCTGAGCAACCACATGGCAGGCATGATTCATGCAGCGTTGCCTCTAGGGTGTCTTTTAACACTGGTAGTGTATACTTCCGTGAAAACATTTTACTCGACGTCAGAAATCCACCAGAATTTTAAGCTTTTGGCGTATTTTGAAACTCTTCCATCTACGAATGTTCTAAAGGCTAATCTTGTTTTCCAAGCTGCAGGACAGCTCCTGCTTTTCATCATTCTAGTTACTAATGAAAAGGGTAAATTCCACTAGTATGAACTTGCTGCTTCTTGTCATCTACTCCAGGTGGAGGGAACTATTGTTCTTATTTCATGGATGTGGCTAAGCAGAAAAGCTGATCTCTTTTGGACTGCCAGAACACTGGTTAACCACCCAACTAGCTCACCCAACCACCGTTCGGCCATCCATCCATCCTTTCCATATTTATTGAGCAATTACTACTGTGCTTGGTACTAAATGGAATACCAAAACGATTCAGATATTGACTCTGTTCTTAAGGAGCTAAGAGTTTAAGAGAGGAAATAAGAAAAGTACATAAATAAATATAACAGGTGTCAGCAAGCATTTTCTTTTTTTTCCTTTTTCTCCCCAAAGTTCCCCAGTACATCGTTGTATATTCTTCGTTGTGGGTCCTTCTAGTTGTGGCATGTGGGACGCTGCATCAGCGTGGTTTGATGAGCAGTGCCATGTCTGCGCCCAGGATTCGAACCAACAAAACCCTGGGCTGCCTGCAGCGGAGTGCGTGAACTTAACCACTCGGCCATGGGGCCAGCCCTGCAAGCATTTTCTATACAGGGCCAGATAGTAAATAGTTCAGGCTTTGGGAACCATGTATGGTCTCTGTTGCATATTCTTATTTGATCCCCCCGCTGCCCCCTCGGCAAAATTTAAAAATATAAAAGCCATTCTTAGTTCCAGGACTTTACATAAACAGGTTGTGGGCTGGATTTGGCCTGGCGGCCCTAGTTTGCTGACCTCTGAAATGTAATAAGGAGTAAAGGGATGACCCTCAGTTGAATCAGCTAGAAGTTTCATTTGGGTTGGGTGTTTAAAGATGGGTTTGATTGGGACTTTGGAAATGGGGAGGGGGCATTCTGGGCAGAAGGAGGACAATTACACATTGTCCCCCATTTTCTATTCTTAGAGCAGAGGTTTTCAAAGAGTGGTCACTTCCACCTGGAAACTTATTAAAAATGCAATTTTTAAGGCTCACAGTGGCATACATGAAGCATACACGAGGATCACCTGGAGGGTTTGGCAAAACAGATTGCTGGGACCCACCCCCAGATTCCTGGTGCGGCTGGTCCAGGGACCACACTCTGAGGACCACTGCCTTGGAGAATACCTGCTACATCCGTATGGAGGGCGTGGATGCTTTGCAGAGCCCCAGGTGCATTCCATTCAGTGCACAGACTCAGAAAGGGGCTTCAGGTCACCTTGAGTTGGTGATGACTTTCTTCCTCCAGGGCAGGAGCTGTGAGGCTTGTTAGGCTCACCCGCTGGAGGCAGCAAGTCATAGTGGGGGCTGTGCGCTTGGGAGGATATTGCCTTCTCAGTCTTGGTTACGGACACACATTCTGTCTTGCTCCTGATACATTCGTGTATTTTTAGCACTGCTACAAAATGGTCCCCTCTGCATTATTCTGGGGACCACCTCCTTCGGTCAGGCCAAAAAAAAAAAAAAAAATAGTGCTCCTATTTTAGCTTATAATTAAATGACTTCTAAAAAGTCAGATGTGGAGCTCAGAGAGGCTGAGCTGAGGATGGGAAGAAGGGGAAGATGAGCCAGAGAGAGTGCACAGAGGAATGTCAGAGGAGGTTACCGGCAACCAGATGCAGGAGGAGTCATTAATCTGCCAGACAATGAATGGCAAAAGGCAATTAGCTTGCCCGGGGTTGTAGCAAGCCAATGAAGTATGCAGTAGGCAACTGAGGGTCTAGTGTAAGGGCAGGGTCATGGCCAAGGAACTCAAAAAGAGGACAAGATAAGGGAGGTTAGAGGTGGGAAAGCCATCTGGGGCTAGCAGGAAGGGAAAAGAAAGTGCTCGTGGTCTCCATGAATATTCATTACCCAGTGGAAGCGTCCAGGTGTAGCTGCACACTTGTCAGGGCTCTACATGCTGTTACGCTAGGACACAATCTTGGAAATGAACTAGGTGCTTCAGTATGTGTGTATGTGCGCACACACACACATGCACACACACACAAATGCTCTCTTCCTATTACTCTTCATACACCTGCCAAGTCTAACCTGGCAGAAAGGTAGGCTGAGGACTGCCTGGCTGAATAACATAGGACCACATGCCTCAACAGTGGCGAAGTTTTAACACACCATTCTAAACTTCAGTTTACGGCGCTTCCTTCCACATTTTAAAGCAAGCTTGTTTTTTCTCTGTCACCCGCCTCATTCACATGCGCATTCTCACGTTCTCTTCCTTGCAGGCGGTCTACAGCCATGCTAATGGTTCTTATCTGCCTATATACATTCTCCAGACACACTCATTTATTCATCCTCACTTGGAGTCATTCTCATATATTAAGCACTACCTCTTTCTTCTAAAAATCACTTCAAATGTCAAAGTTGCTTCCATAGCTTCTGTTCCTGCTGTCTGCAGGAACTGCTAGCTTTGTCTTTCTAATAAAAAAGGAAAATGTACCAATATTGGCTTGACTGAGTAAAAAGCCCAACCCAAAGCAGATTGTCCTACCGTGGGATGCAGGTTTGTGGCTGTGGTGTCCCCGCCTTCAAGACCATCCCATTTATCTCTCTTTGTTCCACTCCCTCTCTCTTCCTGCACAACGCTGGAATCACACACATACTCTGGGTTGGAAAAAAAAAGGACAGCCTAATTTCCTGATGATTATGTTGTTACCTAGCAACAGCCAATCAGGGGCTGGGCTTTTTGCCTGCAGTATTTCATGCAAATAGTTTGGAGAAATTGCAGGGTAACCCAGGCTGCTTAGTCTGCCTTCTCAGGGGACACATTACAGAATAAAACCAACCCAAAAGGGGACTATTGAAGCCAGGCACGTGCCTCAGATAACAGGCCGTTTGATCTCTTTCCCTCGCCCCCTCTGCCCTGTACCCCCTAACAAAAGCATGCGGGTTCCACAGACAGACACTCAGGAGGCCAAAAAGTTGAAAAGAAGCTCACTGGCAGCCATCCTTTACCCTGGATCTCTGTACTGATAACTGGAGCCCAGAGCAACCTCTGATACCCTGGAAACTCTAGCTCCCCGGGAAGGTAGAGAATATTGCATTCTCAGTGGAGGGCATGAAGGAGGATCAGCCACACTCCTCCTGCCCAGAAAGGAGCTAAAACCTGGCACTTCTAGCCTGATTTAAGAGCCTCATCTATGCCCTGGCTGGCCTATCTCACAGGGGAAAACCCATTGTTTACAACTGCATTCTTCCTGATGCCAAGTGGCAAATCCTCATTCAAATGGTTAAACAATGAGAGAAGCTACCTCACTCATAAGTCTCATCAAGAGATTTTGTTGTTGCTGTTGTTTTCCCAACAAGCACTGAGCACCTGATGTAAAACGCTGTCCAGAGCCACACATACCAACTTCCTGTAAGGCCCAGGGGCCAATGCACTCAGATCTGGACTGGTACCAAAGATGGACTCAGAAGACAGAGGGTGAGGGTCTGTTTCCTCCAGGGGAGGGGGCCAGGCTTCAGAGGTAGGGATCAGATTTCAGTAGTTTGTTTTGTTGTTGACTCAATGCTCAGTAATCCGGCATCAAGGCAAGAAGAAGCTGGGACCTCAGCTGCTGGATAGCTCCTCACTGTTCTCGTACACCGACTCTAGCCAGCAGTCTTGCAAAGCTGTGTTGTTGGTTACACGGGGACTGTGAGTACGTAGATCAGCTCAAGTTACCATCAGGATGGAAAACCAATTCAAACTCCCCTTTCTTACTGACGTTTAGAGTTCACATATTTGTAAGACAAGAGAGAATTATACTCCAATCATTATAGGAAGGTGGTGAGAGCTCCCAACCTGACATTCACAGGCTCGCCATCCAGAGTCGGAACCAAAAAAAAGAACTGTCAATCTGCCTTTGTTCAGAAAGGCAGAGTCAAGGAATCCCACTCATCTAGGGGGTTGGGGAACTCTATTGCCACCCTGGTCCTATAGTAAATTTCAGAAAATTCTTTGAGTCAGGCACTTTTATCCTTATAATCTTGGAATACCTACTATAAACCCATTTTATAGAAGAGGAAACTGATGAGTAACTTGCTCAAGTTACACAGTTGCAAGGTGGCAAAGCTGGGATTCAAAAGCAGGTCTTTTTACTCTAAAGTCAGTACTGTGACGTGCAGATCATCCTAGACCACGCCAAGTCTTCAGAGCACTAAAAACAAAGGAGAAAAGGGTACAGCAACAGAAAGCCACTTTTCAAAGTGAAAAAAGAAAAATCAACTTTTTGATTTATTATAGGTACCCAAAGCTCTTTCTTCTGGACTTAAATGTTAAGCCTTCAGTGACTCTCACCTCTGGAGCACATTAGAACCACCAGACGGGCATGCCAGAAATACTTATGCCTGGCTCCTACTCCAGACCAATTAATTAATTAAGAATTTCTGAGGGTGAGGGGGAGACAGTGACTATTTTTTTTTTTTAATGGAGAAGTTTGGAATCAAACAGCCATTTATTTTATTTTAGTTTTTTAAAGATTGGCACCTGAGCTAACATCTGTTGCCAATCTTTTTCTTTTTCCTTCTTCTTCTTCTCTCCAAAGCCCCCCAGTACATAGTCGTATACTCTAGTTGCAGGTCCTTCTGGTTGTGCTATGTGGGACGCCGCCTCAGCATGGCTTGATGAGCAGTGCCATGTCCGTGCCCAGGATCAGAACTGGCGAAACCCTGGGCCACCGAAGTGGAGCACATGAACTTAACCACTCGGCCACAGGGCTGGCCCCCAGACAGTGATTTTTAAAAGCTTCCCCAGAGTAACACAACCACTTTGGAAAACGGTGTGGCAGTTTCTTATAAAACTAAACATACAACTACTCTATAATTCAGAAATTCCATTTCTACGAATTTATTCAAGCGAAATGAAAACATATGTCCATAAAAAGTCTTGTACAAACATGTTCCCTGCAGTTTTATTCCTACTCGCTAAAAAATGGTGGTATATTCATACTATAGAATACTACTCAGCAATAAAAAGGAATAAACTATTGATACTAGCAACACCATGGATGCATTTCAAAAATGCTATGCTGGATGAAAAAACCTTACGCAAGAGTACAAACTGTATTGTTCAATTTACATTAAGTTCTAGGAACAGGAAAAGTTAACCTATGGTGTAAAAAATCAGAGTCAAGATTGCCTCTGGAAGTGGGGGTGGGGGTGGGGAGTGACCCGGAAGGGGGCATGAGAGAACTTCTGGGATGATGGCAATGATCTAAATATTCACAGGGGTTGGTGTTACATTGGTGTACGCATCTGTTAAAACTCGCAGAATGGTGTACTTCAGATGTGTGCATTTCATGGTATGTAAATTTTACCTCAAAAGAAGAAAGAAACAAATATTGAACTCTAGCTAATGACATGCATGCTGCAGTGTTTCGGGCTGAAGTATACTGATGCCTGCAACTTCCCTGGAAATGCATAAAAAAAGAAATAATCTGAACTGGTGAATGGTAGAGGGATGAACAGTTGGACAGGTATGTGATAAGGCAAGTAGGGTAAACTGTTAACTGTAGAATCTAGATAAGATACATATAATATTCACTGTATAATTTTTTCAACTTTTTGGTATGTTTAAAAATTTTCATTAAAAAATTTGGGGGAAAGAGCTCCCCAGGTGATTCCAACAAGCAAACACTGGGATAAAAGACAAATTTCAGTTACCTTGGCTGAAAAGCTGAAATGAAGAATGCTGTGCCCCTAATCTCCAGAATTGATGGTAATCACTCCTCTCACCCCATATACACACAAAAGAAAAAATCTGGCACTCTGGAATAAACGTCCAGGTTGAAACAGGACTGTGTAGAGTTAGGCTAAATCTGATGGAGACGCTATGGTGTATTTCACACTAGACTTATACAGGACACATCATTTGACATATGGTTTGATGGGACAAAATATTTGAAATCAGGACAGTCCTGGAAAACTGGGCAATATGGTAAATATACTTATGATCTAGAAGTGAAAAACCTTAAACTGACCTCAGCAGGTGTGAGAAGAAAGTGCTATTCACTACCCAGTATGTGATTCTCCTCCAGGGCTTGTAGCTCTAGTCTCAAGACTGTAGTTTTCTCTAGCTCCATTCTCCCCCGGTTGGACCACAAATCCACAGGGATAACGCAGGGTCTGGTACTTAGAGAGGAAGATCCCTAAAGGATCTGAATGGACAGTTGATTTCAGCGGGGTGGGGAAAGAGCGGGGGGAGGACTAAGAGGGGAAATAATGCAGTCAAGTGCAGTATGGAGCCCCTGTTCCCCGAGCTGCCCCATTTATTCTGCGTAATTGCTTCATTTCCACTGGCAGTGCATTTCAAAATGAATTTCATTACTGGTGCCTTGGATATCATATTGATTACCAGTTTCATCGATTCTTATCTTGCTAATTAGCATATAAATTAGCCATTTGGGGGAGGCATTAGGCAAAATTGAATTTTCTCCTTAATCTTCTTTCAGAAGGTAAATGAAAATGGATGTAGCCTGTTAAGGCCCATGGCCTTCCTATGACACAATCTAAGTGCCTTTCACAGCCAAGGATCCGTCTTGTTGAGAGAGAGAAGGCTCATGGAAGAAGCCTTCCTACCCCATGACTGACATTGCTGCAGTCAGAACTCCTTAGAGAGTTATCAAGAAAATCTGAAGCAGAGGATAGATTTGCAAGCTGAGATGTGTTTCCTTGGAGGAGACACTCTGAGCTGACGGACAGCAGCATCTACCTCCCACATACACACAAGAGGAGGCCCCGTGATGCAGCCATCCCGGTGGTATTCTCTCCCAAGGCTGGAATTGAGAAGGCCATTCTGCTCTTTGGTTTAGTGGTAAGATGAGGAGTCTGGAGTCAGGTGGTCTGGGTTGGAATGCCTGCTTTGCCTCTTACCATCTACGCAACCTGGAGCACTTTAATGTCTCTAAGCCTTAGTGTCCTCATCTGTAAAATGGGGACAATCACAGCACTGACTTCATGGGGGTAGCTGTGAGGATTAAGAGAGAGAATGTACTCAGAGTGCTTAACACAGTGCCCGGCACACAGTGGAGCTCACAGAATGTTAGCATTCTTCAGCAGAGAAGAATCTTTAGGAAACCAGATGCCAGGGATTTCCAGAGGGAGCTGCTCAGCTTCAAAGGAAATGTTACTGCAAACTCCCAGGTGCTTAGTCTCTAGAACAGGTCACAGGCCATTCGCCAGGCCAGCTCAGTCACTGCTACTCAAGACATGGCCCTCAGACCAGCAGGATCACATCACCTGGGAGGAGGTTGAAGATCAAGAATCTTGGGCCCCACCCTAGACCTGCTGAATCGGAATCCGCACTGTAACAAGATTCCTGGGTGACTCCCGTGCATATGAAAACTTGAGAAGCACCGTTTGAAATTATCACCTGTTACGGACTGAATGTTTGTGTTCCCCCAAATTCATCTGTTGAAACCCTACCCTCAATGTGATGGTATTAGGAGTTGGGGCCTTTGGGAACTAATTAGGATTAGATGAGGTCGTAAGGGTGGAGCCCTCATAAATGGGGTTAGTGCCTTTATCAGAGCTACAAAAGAGCTTGCTTCCTCTCTCTGCTCTCCGCCTTCTGAGGATACAAGAAGCTGGCAGTCTGCAGCCCAGAAGAGGGCTCCCAGCAGAACCTGATGATGCTCACACCCTGATCTCAGACTTCCAGCCTCCAGAACTGGGAGAAATACATTTCTGTTGTTTATAAACCACCAGTTTATGGGATTTGGTTATAGCAGCCCAAGCTAAGACAGACCCTTAATTAAAAGCTTACGTGGTTAGAGAAGGAAGGGACTTGGAGATTACCTGGTCAAAAATCGTGGCTCAGAAAGGTTAGGTAACTGCCCTAGAGTCAGTTCACAGCAGACCGAGACGAGGCTTTCCGTCTCTTGACCCCGAGACCAGGCCAGCTTCAGCTGTGCCTCCCTGAGGCCGTTAACTAGCTCCAGCACAGAGAGGTTCTGCTCCCTTCCTTGCAGTGGTTGCAGGGGTGCTGGTTTCAACCCTGCCTTGAGATCCACCCACAATGGGTTTTGGAAGGAGGAAATTCGGTTCCATTTGGAACAGTGTTGGGGGTTTGAGGCCTGGTTACTCGGATGACCTCAGTGGAGGATACTGATGTGATGGAGGAAAATACTGAAGAGCATTCTCCTCACCCTTGATAACCTCTGTGAACTCCTGCTCTTTGAACTCTTTCAGGTAAGGATGCACAAGAACTGCTATTGGTGATGCCCCAGAGAGGACCACCAGGCAGCTGAGGAGCTCGGGGGCTGGTGATAAGGTGAGAGGGGGCCTTTTTTTCACTATATACTCTTCTGTTTCTTTTAAATTTTGCTCCTGATGCATGTAAAACATATTTAGAAATTAATTAGCCAATAATAATTTTAAAAAGAATGCCTCAGCTATGGGATAAAAAACAAGACCCCATCCGGCGCTGCCCCTGGATCATCCAGCTCTGCTTATCCTTGTACTGCTTTTCCTCTCTCGCCTCCTGAAACACGAAACTTGAAAGCATCGAGGAAAGACAGGGTAAACGCCGAGGCAGGGCCTCGCGGCCACTGCAGGGGCTAGGGGTTTCACTCCAAGTGAGCTGGAAAGCCGTTAGGAGCTGTGCGTAAAGAGGACACGATCGAAGTTGCATTTTTAAAGTACGGCTCTGGATGCCGCACGGACAGACTGCAGAGGCGCTAGGCTGATGCAGACCTGTCGGGAGGCATCCGCAGGCATCGGGGCGAGAGAGAACGGCAGTCTGGACTCGGGTATGGGGATAACGGGAGTAAGGAGTAGTCCGATCCTGGATGTATTCCGAGGGTTGAGCTGAGAGGATCTGCTGATTGCATCAAAAGGAGCTGTAATCACTTGGCCTTCTTACTCTACGGCCTCTATCCAACCTCACTCCTGCCTTCGCTCTTGTTCGTCCTCTCCTCCTGCCCCGCATGCCTTGCTTATTCGGGCAGTCTCTTCAGCCTGGATTTCAGGATGTCAATCAAGAGCCCTCCTTAACCAACAGAGCCCTCTCTTCTCCAAAGCACTTGTAGCTTTCCTAGTCCACACCTCCCAGTTTAACCCTCGATATGCTTTTCGCAGTACAAATGTGTATTGAGATACCATAGCTCATGGTGAACACTGGCTGGGAGCCTACTATTCCCACTTCACCAATATTGTACTGGATGTCTCAGCCACTTCACTAGGGCAAGAAAAAGAATTCAAATGTATAAAGTAAAAGAACAGGGAAGGAAGAAACAAAATTTGCTATTATTTGCAGATGACATGATTGTGTGTATAGAAAATCCAACTGAATCTACAGTTAAATGACTAGAATTAAGAGTTTTGCAAATTTCTGACTATAAAATCAATATCTAAAAATCAATTATATTTCCATATACTAGCAACAGAGTTAAAAATGAAATTTAAAAAGATAAACTGTTTATAATAGCAACTAAAAATATCAAGTACTCAGGAATAGACCTAACGAAACATGCACAAGACACTTATGGGGAAAATTATAAAAATTCAGTGACAGACACTTAAAAACACCTAAACAAATGGAGATATATACTATATTCATAGCCTGAAAAACTCCATATTATAAAATTCATTTATTCCCAAATCAATCTACAGATTAAGTGTAATTCCAATGTAAATCCCAATATTTTTTTTTTAAAGAAACTTGACAAACTGATTCTAAAATTCATATGAAAAATGGAAAAGACCAAGAACAGGCAAGTCACCCTTGAAGAAAAGAACAATGTGGGGAGAACAGCCCTATAAGATATCGAGCTTTTGTAATTAAGAGAGTTTGATATTAGCACTGGGATAAACTGTCCTCGAGAGCCGATTGTTAGCATCTCTTCCCAACTTCGCATTCTGTGACATCATGCTGGTAGCTTGAAACTGCTCATGGTGGGAGTATTTATACCACACAAATCAGCAAACACTACAAATCAGGGCTTTTTGTGTGTTTGGGAGAGGAGAGGGAAGAGCTGGTTGCTAAACATTTACCAGCACATCACGGAATGAAAACAAACAGAGATTCTCCAGACACATTCACACATTTATGAGCACTTGTTATACGACAGATGGGCATATCAGATCAATAGAGAAGGGATGGACATTTCACTGTATAATGCTGGGAAAATCGAGTGATTATATGATGAAAAAAATGAAACTGATTCCCCATCTCACATCTAACCCCCAAATTAATTTTAGGTAGATTAACTATTTAAGTGGAAAAGGAAAAAATATAAGACTTTGGGGAGAAAATCATAATGACTTCAGAGTAGGAAAGGATTTTTTTTTGTCTCCTGCAGTACATAGCTGTACATCCTATTTGTAAGTTCTTCTAGCTTCTCTGTGTGGGATGTCGCCTCAGCATGGCTTGACGAGTGGTGCCATGTCTGCGCCTGGGATCCAAACCAGCAAAACCCTGGGCTGCTGAAGCAGAGCTCGCAAACTTAACCACTCGGCCACGGGGCCAGCCCCCCAAGGAAGGGATTTTTTTAAAAAAGAAAAGACTGGTAAATTTGACTACATTAAAATTAAAAACTTCTGTTGATTATAAGTCATCATAAAGAAAGTGAAACTCAAGGCTTACACTGAAAAGAATATTTCCAACACACATACACAAAAAAGAATTTGCATCCAAATTATTAAAGAATATTTGTGAATCAATAAGAAATACAACAGAAAAAGGGACAATAGTCTTGAATTGGATTTTCTCTTTTGTGCAATAGTACCTGGTCCATAAACTTTCAAAAGATTTTCACCTTATTAATATTCAGGAAAATGCAAAATAAAACCACAATGAGATAAAATTTCATACCCATCAGACTGGTGGTAATTTTAGAGTTTGACAATATCAAACACCGGGGAGGATCTGGAGCAATGGTAACTCTCATAGGAGAGGGTAGGAGTGTAAATTCACACAACCGCTTTAGAAGACAGTTTGGTACTCCACAATAAAGTTGAGCATATCCATCTCTATGACCAAGCAATTCTATTCCTATGTACATACCCATCCTAGAAAAGCTCTTACACAAGTTCATAAGGTGACATGTATGATGTTGTTCATGGTGGTCGTGTTACAGCAATTAACTGGGGATGATCCAAATGTCCAGCAAAAGCAGAAAGTAAAAATAAGTTGTGGCATATTAATTCAATAGAACACTACAGGACAGTGAAAAAGAATGACAGCCTCATGCATCACCACAGACAAATCTGAAAAACAATGTTGAGCAATGGAAGCAAGACCCAGACGAATGGATACAATATGATTCCACTTATACAGAATTCAAAAACAGTAAACAACGAAAAAGTATACTATAAAAATAACAGAATAGGGTTTAGGGAATCATTCCTATGTGGTAAAACCACAGAGGAAAGCAAGGGCATGCTTATCACAACAGGCGGCAGAATGACGTCTCTGCATGGAGGGAGAAGGTAGACGCAACCAGCAAGATGTCTTCTAAGGTTCTACTAACTCGAGCGATCCGTAAATGTTCCCTTTATAATTATGCTTTAAATTCTACAGATACATGTTATACATTCTTCTGTATAATTAAACATTTCACAGTAAGACAAATGAAAAAATATATCGTGTCTACTTTATGCAAAGGCATATGGATGCAAAGCTAAGACTGACTCACATTCCACTACCGTTCTGCTAAAATTACATTCACTGAGGTCAAAGACTTTACTGTCACTAAATCTAGCAAACATCTCATTTCTTATTTTCCTTGACGTCTCAGCAACATTTAACACTGCTGACCATCTTTTCTCCTTGAAAAAGTATCTTACCTTGGCTTCCACGAAACCACATTCTCCTGGTCATTCCTTCGCAATCTCCTTCAAAGGCTTGTCTCCCACCCCCTAACCACTAAATGTTGGGGTTTCTCAAGGGTCAGCCCTGGAACCTCGTGTTTTGATACTCTATTCTCTCTCTCTCTCGACATTCACACTCACGCCCAGGGCTTCAATTACCGTCTGCATATCAGAGATTTAGATCTCCAGCTCAGACCTCTCCTCTGAGCTCCAGGCTGATGTCTCCTATTATCTAGTCAACATCGCTGCTTGAATGTTTCAAAAGCCTCCACATCTTAACCTGTTAAAAATGAAACTCAAGATTTCCCTCCAAAGTGGGTTTTTTAAGTATTCTCTCAGTGAATGGCACTACCAGTAGTCCTAGACAAATATGACTCCATGAAAGCAAATAGCCTTTTCTCCCCTCCCATAGAATAAAAGAACACACTCTCTTTTCTTCATAGGAAGACATTGAAAACAAGGAAAATTATTTTGGTTATAGCTCTAAGTAGGAATGAAACCTTCCAAAAAACAACCTCATCTGGCAATTTAGGCTTCCTACATAGTGGGAGCTCAATAAAGCTAGCTCCTTTCCCTCTAATTAAGAGTTTCTGAAATACAACAGTACTACTATATAATTAAAGTATTTCCCTCTCTCCTTTCAACTCATTGTACACATTTTCTTATCTCTTCTTTCCTTTATACTATATTTTTGTGCTTAATAGGTTCTTAGTCTGATTTTTCTTCACTTTCTGTTTCTACTTTTTACCTTATTTCCCCCAGTCCACACTCTCCATGACTGAATTTCTGTTCTTTTTAAAAAATTTTTTTATTTTACTTTTTGAGGAAGATTAGCCCTGAGCTAACAACTGCCACCAATCCTCCACTTTTTGCTGTGGAAGACTGGCCGTAAGCTAACATCTGTGCCCATCTTTCTCTATTTTTTTTTCCTTTTTTCCACAAAGCCCCACCCCCCAGCACATAGTTATGTATTTTAGTTGTGGGTCCTTCTAGTTCTTCTATGTGGGACGCCACCTCAGTATGGCTTGATGAGCAGTGCTAGGTCTGCGCCCAGGATCTGAACCAGCAAAACCCTGGGCCGCCAAAGCAGACTACGCAAACTTAACCACTTGGCCACAGAGCTGGCCCCTGAATTTCTGTTCTTGTCTTTCTTATTTCTTTCCTTCGACTTTCTTTGGGTTTAATTTGTTGTTTTTTCCTTCAGTGTCTTGGGATGGATGAGTTTACATCTATAAAATTCCCTCTAACTCAGCTTTATTTACACCAGAAGTTTTTATACATAGTATTTTTCACTATTATTCAGTTAACATTTTCTAATTTCTACTGTGATTTGTTCTTTGACCCATGGATCATACAGAAGTGTGCTGCCTAATTTCTAAATGTTTGGGGCAGAATGTATGTTTCCAGTCACTTTTACCTTATTGGTTGTTAACATAATTACACTGCGGTGAAACAGCACAATTATGTGTGGTTTTAATCCCGTGGAATTTGTTGAGGTTAGCTCTATGGTCTGGTATATGGTCAACTTTTATAAATGTTCCATGTGTACTTGAAAAAAATATGTATTCTGCAGTTGTTAGGTACAATGTTCTATAATGCCCATCAGTAAAATTTGTTAATTGTTATTAAAATCTTATATATTCTTACTGGAGTCTTTTTTTTTCTTGACTGAGAGAGAAATGTAAACATAAAACACCTTGATAGTAAAATTTTCTTTGTCCTGAGAGTACTGCAAATTTTTGCTTTATTTATTTTGAGGCTGTTTTATTGGGTGCATATAATTTTAAAATTCTTTTATCTTCCTGATAAATGGAAACTTTTATTCTTTTGAAGTAACACCTTTTATCTCTAGAAATGTTTTCTGACTTAACATAGTTTTATCTATCATTCATTTAGCTATATCAACTTTCTTTGGGTGTGTATTTTCATGGTATTATCTTTTCCCAATTTTTTAATTTTCAAACTTTCTGTTTACTTATATCAGAGTTTCTCAACCTTGGCACTATTGACATTTTGGGCCATATAATTCTTTGTTGTAGGGGGCAGTCCTGAGCATTATAGCTGCATCCCAGGCTACTGGATGATAATAGTACCCCCCAACTCTAGGTTATGGCAACCAAAAAATCTCCAGACACTATTGAATGTCCCTTTGGGGCAAAATCACCCCAAGTTGAGAACCACTGGCTTATATTTTAGGTTTGTCTTCTGTAAATAGCAGGCAAGTGAATTATTATCCACTGTGACAATCTTTGTCTTTTAATGGGAAGATTTAGTCTATTTACATTTAATGTAATAGCAGCAAACTCTCTGTTTTTGTTTGCCTCAAAATGGCTTTAATTTTCCTTCTGGGATATCCACCCAGGCTCAATGTTCCTCTGCTGGGGTCCACTGATGGGGAAGAACGGAAAGAACGTATAACTTCAAAACTAGTAGAGACACACCGAAGTTATTTCACTCCCTTCTGCAGAAACGCTGCTAGCTCCTTTGGCTATTTCATGAATTAAAACAGGGTACCTTCTCTGGGAAGACGCTGCCTCACTGGCACATGGTTTGACAAGCCGAAAATATCTTTGTGGGAAATAGAAAAAGGGACACTTTTCTCTGGGCAGAGGCAGCCCAGAGCCAGGCTAGGTTCTGGTGACTGAAGTGAGGACCAGATTTTGACTCCACTCAACTCTTGGCAGGAGGTCCTAGTAAAGTGAGCCAGCTGCAGACAGAACTCTGGAAGCCTTGGTCCTCTGGCTTCCACTGTTGTTATTGAGAAGTTAGCCATCAGCCTGCTTGCTGCTTCTTTAAGGTAATCCGTTTACTTATTAAAGATCTGCTTTGGTTATCTGCAGTTTCACTATGATGTGTGGATTTCTTTTCATTTACCAGCTTGGAATTCATTAGCTGCCTTGAATCTGTGGATTGGTGTTTTATATCAGTTTGATAAAATTCTCAGCCATCATCTCTTCAAATATGCCTCTGTTCCAAACTGCTTGTCCTCACCTTCTGGGACTCCCATTAAAAGCATGTTAGGTCTTCATTCTATCCTTTTCGTGTCTCTCATCCTACCTTGTATAGGTTCTATCATGTTATCTCCTCTGCTGCATTTTGGATAATTTCTTCAGATCCATCGTTCAGTTCTCTCCTCAGCTGTGTATAATCTGCTAATAAATAAGTTCACTGAGTTCTTAAATTGGGTTATTGCATTTTTAAGTTTTAGAGGTTCTATTTAGTTCTTTCTCAAATCTGTTACAGCACTTCTTCTAGATTCCTGTTCCTGCAGATATATTCAAGCTCATTTAAAAAAAAAAAGTCTTCAAATGTAGTCAGCACAGCTGTTTCATAGTCTGTCTAATAACTGCACTATCTGAAGTCTGTTGTGGGAATTTGTACTGTCTGTTGCTTCTGTTGGTTATTACTCAGGGTATCTTGTTAATTTTTGGAACTGATTATCTTTTGACTGCCGGTCATTGTACTTGAAAAAAATTATGTTTAAGATTAACTTGAGTCTTAGGGTAATGGCACTGTCTTTTTCTTCTGCTGGCACCAGGGGACACTACTACTATGGAACCATCTGGTCTAAGTCAAAAGGCTGCAGTCCCCTGAAGCACCTAAAGGACACAACTTTGAACTGCTCCTGGACTGGTTCACTTCCAGTTTAGTCTTACTCTGATGGTGTAGCTCTTTAGGGTCTCAGCTTAAACAAGGGGGAGGTTATTAGATTTCTTACTTAGGTTAGGTTCTAGGTTTTGGTTCCTGTCTTTCTTGCCCTATAAGGCTACAAAAACTCAGTTTGATTCCACAGTATTTCTTCTAGGCTTGCAAATGCCTTCAGAGAAGAAGAGGCCTTGAGCGCTCACCTTACCTCTCTGGGTTCTTGCTTTACCCTAGATTTTGGCCCAGTACCATCTTACTATTTTGTTAGCTCTTCAATACATTTAAGACAATTAAAAAAAGAGTATTTCTCTCACTTTTTCTAGTTGCCCTCAGTGGTCCCAATTATCTAGCCCACCATTACCAGAAATGAAAATTCCTAGATGAAGTGTGATGGGAAGCCAACAGATGACTATTAAACAGGGGAGGGAGGTAATCAGCTAGGTCCATTTTGGTCACATTCTGTCAGACTCTGTTTATAAGCAAAAAGGGAGGACATATTTAAAACATTAGCCAGGGGCTGGCCTGGTGGCGTAGCAGTTAAGTTCATGCGCTCTGCTTTGGTAGCCCAGGGTTTGTAGGTTTGGATCCCGGGTGTGGACATACACATGGCTCATCAAGCCACGCTGTGGCAGCATCCCACATATAAAATAGAGGAAGATGGGCACAGGTGTTAGCTCAGGGCCAATCTTCCTCGGCAAAAAGAGGAGGATTGGCAGTGGATATTAGTTCAGGGCTAATCTTCCTAAAAAAAAAAATTAAATAAATAAATAAAACATTAACCAAAAGTAAAATAGCAGTTTGATTTATGTGAATTTGTTGCTTGCACAACGTCTGCTTTACAAGGATGTGTGTTCTCTCTCCCTCTGCTAGGTGGTAAGCTCTTGAAGATTAAAATCCTTTCTGTTTTTAATGAGTATCCCCCTTTCTCTAGGACCTTGGACTAAAAGATAAAATGCCAATCTTCTTGCCTTCTTTATTACCATCCTGGGGCTTGAGGGCACCTCAGGAGAACTAGATTCTCAGGAATTCATCTCTTCCCTCATCTCCCTCCTACTTGTGGTAGGGCATTAGCCAAGTCCGGACAGCAGTGAAAACTACTTTACATCAAGTTTGAGGTTTTAATCAGAGTGTGAGGACACGCAAGTAGGTAAATATAAATATAGAGTTTGATGCTGTTCAATTATGTCCAGCTTAGAAGTCAGACTTGCCTCATATGCTCACTGTTGACAGATGTATGAATTGGGGGAAATCAAAAACATATGCATCGAGAGCCACAGTATTTGATACAACTTTAGATCCATGAAGTCCACGTTTATGAATTTGTCTTAAAAATACGCATGGGTGTTCACAAAGATTTAGCTACCTGGATGATCATTAATAAGAGGGAAAATTAAAAATTTAAAATCCAACCAGGAGATTACTGACTATACCTCCACGTAATAGAATACTCTATTTAGTGACACAAAAGTGTTCACAATAAGGTGACCAAAGCAGTATATGAAAGAACATATATGGAAAGATCCTTTTTTTTGTAAAAAATATATGCGTATTCATAAAAACCAGAAGGATCTAAAACAAAATGTTAACAGCATTGGGGTGGTGGGATAACGGGGTTTTTTCCCTTGACTTTGCTTACTTTTTTTTCCCCACTGAATTTTCTATAACGAAAATATATTTTATAATAAGAAAAAATTTTGATTATTATAAAATAAACTAAAGTTCCATCTGTATGGAGACATCTAATCAGCCACCTCAGACCAGCCATTTCTAGGTCCAATCCATCTATCACTAATTGGCAGAGAAGTCCATATTCTCCCGATTCCATCCTCTCCGCGCTTGGCCCATACGCAGCTTTTTTCAGCTTTTTGGTCACCCAGAGTACAGTAACATTCATTCATCAGTAGTGGGTAGGTGGCTCATAATATGCATTTCTTGAACTGAACTGATTGCTAAAAGCTAGAAATTTACCTACATAATGGTCATGGAATTTCATATAATTAAAATGTGATTGTTTTCTACCAAATAATCTCCGTTTTTAAACTCTCCTTATGGCATTTATTATCTCTCACATCTAAACCAAATAAAAATATTTTGAGAGAATACCCAAAGGGGAAGCTATTATTATGATGACTTCATGTGTTTTCCTGTAAGGCCTGTCTGTTGTATATTTAGCAGTCCTGCATGGTGCTGGGCAATAAGGCTTGACTGCCTCTGCTGCGCGGACAGAATCATACCTCCCCCGACTCCTTTACAGAAAAAATAAAGGCCTGGAATGAGCTGGAATTTCCAGGAAAAACATACCAGCTGAACTGAAGCCCCCGTGGGACTGCTGCACTGACGTCATCTTTCCTAAGCCTCACTCTCCCTCTCTGGCCGGTACCACTTGTCATCTGCTTCTCACTGGCTCTGCTGCTTTTCCTTCGAGAACAGCCAGTCTTTGTGAATGACTCGCTCTGGGAGCACGTGCAGAAGGAGCCCAGAGCCTCACTCCCTGGGAACATAAGAGAAGAAGCTCAAGAATGGGCTGAGAGCAGCCGCTGAATGGAACAGGTCATGCTGCTTCTCGACGCTGAAAAGGCAAATCCTGTAAAGGAGTCGATGAGAGCACCTGATGGGGTTTGACCCCGCGGGCTGCCTGTGCGCAGAGAGGGCTGGGGAATGCAGCTCTGCTCATGAGAAGGGCAGTGAGATTCCAGGGCTGCTCTCCAGACGCCCTTATTCACTCATCTGCTTGATTCAATTTTATTTGTACAAAATGTCTGTTGAGGCCGTGGGCAGACTCAGCCTTTAGAGATCGTGGGCTGGGCAAATAGAACCTTAATGGAAGGTTAAGTCAGCAGACGCCCCCTCAGTGCCGTTTCCATTTGTAGGACTGGAACTGGCAATAGGGGCCATGACTCACTCTTACTATATTTAAATGCCTTCTTTACAAAAATAGCTGTCACTATAACAAAACAGGCCCGGTAATAACTGGTAACAAACAATAAACATACCTTCCTATAAAGAGAAGGAACATCATATTACAGTCACGGTTGAATAGCGAGCATGAAAAATCAAGGCATCAACTATGGGGCCCTCCTTTTCTTTATGACCAGATGAAGAACCAAGCCTTTCCTCACCTGGAAACTTCTGCTTATTATGATGACTACTCCAAAATAATTCCTAAATATGCAGCGAACTACTTCTTGACAATTATGTATTACCTAGCTAGCTTCATTACCTCGTATATTCATTTCTTTAAAAAGGAAGATCTCAAAAGACTTAAGATTATTTTTCTGTGGCTTATAGGAGAAGTAAATGGTCAGGAAGCCAGTGTAAATACTGTATTGTCCTTGCACTGGTTCAGATTTCATTAAAATATATTTAAATCATGAATCAGGAAGACTCAACATAATCAGGTTCTTCCCCAAAAGGTGCAGTATTGTTGATTATTATGTCTTTAGCACATACGTGTATAATTGAGAGGCAACTAGAGGATAAGCCTAGAGATTTTATTTTTATTTATTTGTTTGTTTATTTATTTTTGTCAGGAAGATTGGCCCTGAGCTAACATCTGTGGCAATCTTCCTCTGTTTTGTATGTGGCATGCTGCCACAGCATGGCTTGATGAGTGGTGTGTAGGTCTGTGCCTGAGATCCGAACCCGTGAACCCCGGGCCGCTGAAGTGGAATGCACAAACTTAACTACTATGCCACTGGGCTGGCCCCTAAGCCTAGAGATTTTAAACTATCTTAAGATATTGCCAGTTTCCATAAATGCACAGAAATACATACTAGAATATCTCTCTTTCCTTGTTGTTATATTAGGAAAAAATTTAACATTTGAAAATCAATCAATGTAAATTACCATATTAACAGAATAAAGATGACCATATGATCATTCCTATAGATGAAGAAAAAGCATTTGACAAAATTCAATGCACAATCAGAACAACTCTCAGCAAACTAGAAATAGAAAAAAACCTCCTCAATTTGATAAAGAACATGTAACAAAAACCTATAGCTAAAATCATATTTATTTGATGAAAGGCCAAATGCTTTCCCCCTGGGATTAAGAATGACAACTCAATAGTATACTGGAGGTTCTAGATGAGGCAGAAAAAAAGGCATAAAGATTGGAAAGGAAGAAGTAAAACCGTCTTTATTTGCAGATAACATGACTGTGTTTGCAGAAACGCCAAAGGAATCTACGAAAAAACTATTAGAACTAAAGTGAATTGCTCAAAGTCATAGGATACAACAACAGAAAGAGGTAAAGTAACTTGAACAAGGTGACTCGAATAGCAGTTAGAGGGGCAGAATTCAAACCCAGGCAGTCTGGCCCGGGAGCCTTCCTCTGAACTGTTACTCACATAGCACCTGATAATCAAGGTGCTACTATATACATGCCAGCCCTGGTGGCCTGGTGGTTAAGATTTGGCGCTCTCACTGCCATGGCGCATGTTCATTTCCCAGTCAGAGAACCACACCACCTGCCTATCGGATTGGCCATGAAAACTCTATAAATAGCAGCAGAGCATTGTCTGATAGAGCGCGAGAAGATGAGAGGATGGCGCAAAAAGATGGGACAGGGTTCTGCTCTGCTGTACACAGGGCTCGGAATCAACTCCATAGCACTAGCAACAAATACCATGTACATACACGCAAACACCAACATCATTTCTGTTCTTCTACTCAATTACCACTACCTTCATCCTCAATTTTGGTGAAAAGGGAGACAAAAACAAGATGTGACTCCTGAATCCTTGTTTTACATATAAAAAGCATAACTGTTGATTGCCTAATAAAAGAAAAGTTGTACATTTTACAGGCTAGCACATTTCATACTGGAAAAAAACCTCACTAATACAGCCCAGATATATGTACTCTACCTAGCTCTTACCCAGAAAAAAGGCAAATGCTCAAGTTCAGTGCAACTTATCTTTTCTCTAACAGTAGAAAACAAAACTTGAAAGAGTACTGATGACACATCAGGACCATCATTCTTGTATATGAAGCACAGTATGTTCATTGACAAATTCAGAGACAGAATTTTAAAAACTTGTGTAGACTTTGAAAGTACGGCACTAATACCCAATTAGCCACAAGCCAAAGTAAAGGCCAGTAACATTTGTGTCTTTATAGAAGAAACTCAGAGTTATCATCAGGGACTTTAAATATGGATTTTTAAGTAGTTATAATCAAGGTTGTACCAGAAATAACAAGAATAATAGGATAACTAGCACTGCTAAATTTACCAGTACTTATCGGCCTACTGTTGAATACTGAAGTCTTGAAATACAGCTAGTCCACCAACACTGGACAGGGCATAGGCAGAGAAAAATTACAGCAGGAGCCTGAGGTAGCTCCATCATGTGAGCCAGATCAAGGAAACTGCTAGCAAAGTAATAACATTATATGACTCTGATGCAGGACCTTATGCAGCATGGCACAGCTGGAAAACACCACAGAAGAATCAGTCCATGGTAGCAATCTCAAATGTGAGGGCTCCTTATGAAGATCGTAAGCTTAAGAGTTACAAACACTGCTAGACTTTGCTAATAGTGACTACAACCGCAAACTAAAAGGTCTGTCTTTGAGCGACAGGAGGTATGGCATTGGGGATGTACCAGTCTTTCTCGGTTAAATTGGCCTGTAAAGATGATAATGTACAGTCCTCACTACCTTATTGTTGTTTTGATCCAGTGTATGTATATTATGAACTTTGAATTCTTTTTCTGATAAAAGACACTCTGATTATGTATCCAACTCTGTCTTACAATGGCTCTTGTGGCCCAGAGTACATGATTGCAAGATGAATGGCCCAAGGTTATATTTACGGTCTACAGACAAGTGAATTGTGGTGCTGCTGAGGATAACGTGGTATGGCATTGTGAGAGGTCACACGGTACAGTGGAAAAACTTGAACAAGTCATTTGGTATGTCCGGATCTCGGCTGTTTCATTGAATACGTAATATGTAATATCTAAACACTGAACTTATAGGGTTATTATGAAGATTAAATGAGATGCCTGGCACATATAAGAGGCTAAAAAACATGTGCGCATGCACACTTGCGCATGCATTCTCTCTCTTCCACATATACACACACACACACGAAAGGTTAATAGTTGAGGTTGATTTATTGCTCCCCATAACCTGGCCCAAGGAGAGATTGTTGTAATTGGCCTCACTTATTTTCAGTGTGGCCAGCAAGGACATGGAGGAAAATGTTAATTCTGCGGTCAGACAGTTTGTAGTTAGCGAGAGTTCCACGGTTCAAACACTGTTAGCATTTTCTTTGTCTGAACTTCTCACTATAGTTTTGATCTTTATCTCAATGGTTCTGAGTGTTTCACTTCTTGTTTGAACATTGGGGTGAGGCACCAAACTAAACATGTGAACACTGAAGACCACTGACAAAGAAGGAATTTAAACAGTAGGGCAGTTAAGGGCTTATATCCAAGACTCAGCAACTGGTTACAGCTCTGTCCAACCATGGAACCTCAGCAAATCACAATCTCGGCAGCCTTAGCCTTGCTTCACAATTCCTTTTCAACCCCCTGCTGTTCTAATAACAATGATTAGTCTCTAAATCTCCTAAATCCTATTTTGACTTATCTAGATTTGTGACTTTGTTACTTTAAATACAGATCTACTTTTAAATATTCAAAAGCCATGTCTGAAGTGACAGAGTTTCTTTAAGGAAAGGAATCTACTAACAACATGTAAGGTCCCTAGAGAAGATGTTAGAGACTTCTAACATCTCACCTTCTAAAAATTGGAGAAATAGGGACCAGATTTACTCTCCTGCCTTAAACAGCTAAAAAACTGGACAAAATACATAAAGCAATGTTCTTCGGACACTGATTGACAGCCAGTGCAGGCCTATGATCTCTGAGAAAATAGAAACAAACAAAGTGAGTCCTGTGATTGTACCAGCTTACTTCCTGGAGGCAGATTCCAGGATGCAGTGCAGGGACAGGAAACCAAACAGAGCTCAGTAGTCTCACTGTGCTGAGGAGACTGACATCAGAGATCCAGGAGGGCAAAGTGGCTAGAATCTGTGGGACAGAGAACCAGACAGAAGGGTGCTGCACAGAGAGAGAGCGAGAGAGAGAGACAGAGTGAGAGAAGCATGCACTCTGCAGTTCTATCTCCAGACAGGCCTCCCTGGAGTCTTTGGCTGAGTACAGATTTGCACATGCATGAGAGGAAACTACGCAAGACTGAAGGAGTAGGCAGAACAATTCCCAGGGTTCACACAGGGCTAGGAGTAGTTTGTGTTCATGTCAGTCAGAGTAGAAAGGCCTTGTAATACACAAGGTGTTAGATAGAATCCTCAGAAGGGTACTACCAGAGTAGTGGGGGCTAAATTAATCCTAGAATAAAGGCTGCTCTGGACCCACTATAACAAAGCTTAAAAGTAATTCCTGGAAGGATCAAACAGATTCCAGTAAACTACATTCCAAAGCAAAATCTAGTGACCAAGAACATAAAATTAACAATGTCCAGTATCCAAAAAAAAAAAAAAAAATTTACCAGGTATGCAAAGAAATTTGTTAACTGATATAAATAAAAACATACCCAAAAATGATGGGGATAAAAGAAATAGCAGATGAGGATATTAAAATACCTTTAACAAATACATTCCACATGTTCAAGAAATAAGGAAAACAGAAAGATGAGGAGAAGAGAGAGGAGATATAAAAAAAACCTTAAACATCTAGAAACTAAAATATAACACCTGAAATTAAAAATACACTGAATTAGATTAACAATAGATTAGGAACTTTAGAAGAAAAGATCAGTGAACTTGAAGACACAGCACTAGAAACTATCCAAATAAAGCAGAGAGAGACAGAGGGCAGAATAAAAATGAATAGAGCATCAGTGACCTGTGGGACAATATGAAGCAACCTAACATTCATGAATTTGGAGTTCTAGAAAGAAAAAAGATCTAGGGAGGAAAGGGACAGAAAAAAGTTTGAAGAAGTACTGGCTAAAAATTTTCCAAATTTGATGAAAACTATAAGCCCACAGGTCCAAGGAGCCCAAATACAAGCAGAATAAATATAAAAAAAAAATGATTCCAAGGAACATCCTAATCAAATTGCTGAAGGGATAAAAGAAAATCTTAAAAGCAGCCAGAGAGAAAAGACACATTATAGAGGGACCAAAGACAGGAATTGTGGCAGATTTCTCATCATAAACTATTCAAGCCAGTGGGCAATGGATAGATGTCTTTAACATACTAGAAGAAAAAATTTATCAACCTAGAATTCTTTACTCTGTAAAAATATCTCTCAAAATGAAGGTAAAATAGAACTTTTCAAATAGAAAAACACCGAAAGAATTAATTCTAGCATACCTGTGCTACCAAAAATGTTAATGGAATTTCTTTAGGCTAAAGAAAATTCATAAAAGGTGGAAACATAAAGGAATCAAAAGAGTGTCCAAAACAGTAAATAAGCGGGCAAATATAAAAGTCATGTTTTCTCATTTTAAAACATCTTTAAAAAGATAATTGATTATTTAAAACAAAAATAACAATATATTAAATAAAATATATGATAGGGGAGAAATGGAAGTATATAGTTCTCAATTTCTTACGCTATACACAAAATGATATAATATTATTTGAAGATAAACAAGGATAAGTTAAAGATGTATAAGATAAACACGAAAGCACTTAGAAAAAAAAGATAAAACAAAGACATATAGGCAATATGTCAGTAGAGAAAATAAAAGGAAGTCATAAGTAAGAAACTCAAATAATCCAAAATTCAGCAGAAGAGGAACAAAGAACAGATGGAATAAATAGAAAACAAATAGCAAGATGTTCAATTTAAGCTCAACCATATCAATAATTACAATAAATGCAAATTGTTTAAACATCCCAATTAAAAGGCAGACATTTTCATATTGGACTAAAAAGCTAGACATAACTATATGCATTCTATAAGAAAACCACTTTAAAAATAAAGATGTACAGGGGGCCAGCCCTGTGGCTGAGTGGTTAAAGTCCCGTGCGCTCTGCTTTGGCGGCCTGGGTACACAGGTTCAGATCCCGGGCACAGACCTACTCCACTCATCAGCCATGCTGTACAGACATCCCACATACAAAGTAGAGGAGGACTGGCACAGATGTTAGCTCAGGGCAAATCTTCCCGACACACGATAAAGATGTATATAGTTTGAAAGTAAAAGCATGGAAAAGACATACCATGTGAACAGTGACCATAAGAAAGTTGTAGTGACCATATCAATATTGGGCAAAGTAGACTTCAGAACAAGGAATCTTACCAGGGGAAACAAAAAACATTTCATGGTGATGAAGGTGTCAATTCATCAGGAGGACATACACTCCTAAATGTGTATGCACCCTACATCAGAGTTTCAAAACAGATAAAGCAAAAATTGATAGAACTAAAAAGAGGAAAAAGCAAATTTATAATTATAGTTAGAGATTTCAGTTCTCCTCTCTTAGTACTTGATAAAACAAGTAGACAGAAAAATTAACAAAGATAGAAAAGACTTGAAAAAGACCATCAATCTAATTGAAATATATAGAACAATCCACCCAACGAGAACACAGTATACATTCTGGACCATAAAATAAATCTCAATAAACTTAAAAGAATTGAAATCATAAAAAGGATACTCTCTGAGCATAACAGTAATATTTGAAATCAGTAACAGGAAGCTATTGGGAAACACAATATTTGGAAATAAAACAACAGGCTTTATAATAACTCATGGGTCAAAGAAGAAATCACAAGGGAAATCAGAAAATATTCTGAATCGAATAAAAACAAAAACATTACATATCAAAATTTATGGGATACAGCTAAAGCAGTACTTAGAGGAAAATTTATAGCATTAAAAACACCTATATTAGAAAAGAAGAAAGACCTCAAATTATTAATTTCAGCTTCTACCCTAAGAAGCTAGGAAAAGAAGAGCAAATGAAATGCAAAGTCAGCAAAAGGAAGGAAATGATAAAGATGACAGTGCAAATCAATGAAATAGAAAGCAGAAAAACTATAGAGAAAAATAAATGAAATGAAAAGCTGGTTCTTTGAAAACATCAATAAAATTGATAAACTGCTTGTCAGACTGATCAGGAAAAAAGAGAAGACACAAATTACCTATAATAGGAATGAAAGAGATCGTACAGACGTTAAAAGGATAACAAGATAATATTATGAATAACTTTGTGCCAATAAAGTAAACAACTTTTAGATGAAATGGACAAATTCCTTGAAAGACACAGCTATCAAGGCTCACTCAAGAAGAAACAGAAAACCTAAATAGCCCCTCATCTACTAAAGAACCTGAATTCTTGTCTTAAAACCTTTCCACAAAGAACATTTCAAGCCCAGATGGTTTTACTGGTGAACTGTACCAAAGATTCAACAAAGAAATAATACCAATGCTATGTGAATTCTTCAGAAGATAGAAAAAGGAAACTCTTACCTATTAATTTTAGGAGGCAAAAATTACTCTGATACCAAAACCACACAAGGATATTAAACAAAATTAAAAGATATTAAAGGACAACAAGTACAGGAAGACAAGTGCACTGACCACAGCAGAAAACATGGAGAAGAGGAAGTGGCCAGAGGCATGAGAAGCCTTTAGACATTGTCACAGTGTCCTTCGTGGAGTGCCTCCCGAGTGCAAAGCTCTATGGGGCACAGTCTTTAACAGCAGGGTCTTTTGTAGCCAGACAGCCTGGGTTCAGGTCCTGGCCTCACGACTTACTAGTTACATAACTTTGGCCAAGTTGCCTAACTTCCCTGTGCTTCAAAGTTCCCATTTATAAATGGATATAATAATAGAACCCCCTTCATATGGTCGTTATGAAGACTGAATGAGTAAATCCATTTAAAATGCTTATAATAGTGCCTGGCATATAGTAAGCACTACATAAGTGATTGCTGAAATTATTATTATTATCATATATGCTATATTCGTTGGTTGTTACCTTTCTTAAGTCTTGATATTTGTCCTCAAAATGAACTAAGCAGTCTAAGAAGTGAATATTCTCATTGTATTAGTTCCCTGTGGTTGGTATAACAAATTCCCACAAATTTCACGGCTTAAAACCACAGAGATTTATTCTCTCACAGTCCTGGAAGCCAGAAGTTCACTGTCAGTTTCACTGGGCTGAAATCAAGGGGTTGGCAAGGCTGTACTCCCTCTGGAGATTCTTGGGGAGAATCCATTCCAGGATTCTTCCACGTTCTGGTAGCTGCCAACATGCCTTTGCTCGTGGCCACATCACTGGAACCTCTGCCTCTGTGGTTACATTGCCTCCTCCTCTTCTGTGTATGTCAAATCTCCCTCGGCCTCTCTCGTGACATTTGTGATTGGATTTAGGGCCCACCCAGATATCGAGGATGATCTCCCCATGTCAAGACCCTTAATATAATCACATCTACAAAGACCCTTTTCCCTTATATGGGAACACTTACAGGTCCCAGGGTTCAGGACCTAATTATCTTTGGGTAGCCATTACTCAGCCTACTGCACTCATCGCTAGGGGTAGATTGATCTTGTGTGGAAATTGCAACATAAACAACATTTTTAAAAAAGACATTTAGCTTTCTCTACAACAAATATTTAGGATATGCAACCATATTCCAAAGCACAATCCATTCACCTGGAGGTAGGTCCCCAAACCGTAAGCACAGCATCCACATAAATTATAACACCTCTATAGGGCTAATATGCAAACTCAAATCTGCAAAATTATGACAAACATCACAAACTCTGGGAGGGTGTTACTTGAAACTAAACTGTGCCTTGTGATCCAAATAAAATAGCTTACTAAAATGACTAGTAAGAATCAAGAAAATTGGGAGAAACTAAATTTGATGACGGCAGTTCCGACTAAAGGAAGGTGGAAAACACACAGTAGAAAAGAACTTTGCTTCTGGGATCAGACGGGCCTGGCTTCGAGATCTGGCTCTTGTAGGTATTAGTGATGTGACCTCGGACAAATGATTTCAGCCCTTGGAGCCAGATTCCTCATCTGTAAAATGGCAGCATGAAGAGGACTCACCTCACAGAGCCACAGTGAGGACTAAAGAAGAACTCATGTAACGTTCTAGCATGGCAATTAGCATATATAATGACTCAATGAATTGTAATCACAGTTTGTCATTATGTAATAAATACTGTTTCTCATAAAACTCTCTCTTCTATTGTATTGCAGCAGAAATGTTGTTTCATCTTCAATTGCTTTATTTTCAGGGGTGGAGGAGCTTTTCCCTCGGGACCTGTGATCTCCTGGGTGAAAGGCGCTAACGGCACACAGAAGCAGCAAAGACGATAACGCAGTCTGCAGTTCTGGTATGCATATCTTTGGGGAAACAAGAAAGAAGGACGGAGAAAGTGAGGACTTTGCAAAGGACAGGAAGTAGGACCCAAAGAGTTTAATCTGTGACTGAGAGCGCAAACACACAGTGCTTGAGGTTTGGAAGAAGCGAGAGAAAACTAAGAATTTAAATAGCTGAAGTCTAAAAAAGGGACGGGATAGACTCGTTCTCTACAGGAATTCACTAAATGATTAGAACTTTGCACTGTGGAGAGACGAAGGCTGAGGGGAATGAGGTATGACAGCGACAGTAAAACCGTGAAGAGTACAGACGAGGCAAACAAACCCGCTCTCTTTACCAGCCAGAACACCGGGATGGGGACTGCGAGGAAGAGAAGGTGGACGAGGAAAGCTGAAAAGTCAAGGCGGCTTTTGCTTGGGACAAATAAAACACGTCAAGCAACTGCTTGGGTTGTTTCTCTCAGTGTTTCCAGCAGTTAGTCCAGGACCAGGCATGTCATCAGTCAATCTGGGTTGAATGAAGAAATATCCATATTTGGGGGCCTCCCCATGGCCGAGTGGTTAAGTTAGTGAGCTCTGCTTTGGTGGCCCAGGGTTTCGCTGGTTTGGATCCTGGGCGGGGACATGTCACCGTTCATCAGGCCATGCGGAGGCAGCGCCCCACATAGCACGACCAGAAGGACCTACAGCTAGAATATACAACTATGTACTGGGGGGCTTTGGGGAGAAGAAGAAGAAGAAAAGTAAGAGTGGCAACAGATGTTAGCTCAGGGTCCAATCTTCAAAAAAAAAAAGAAAAGAAATATCTATATTCAATTGTAAAAATACCAGCAGTAGATGAGAAGTCCAACAAGATGCTCCTTCTAATTACCTGATTCTGTCTTGGGTCTCACTCCTGGTTTGATGCTCCTAAAAGGCGGATCTGATCACGTTACTCCTAAAGTGCTTCAACAGCTCCTCACGGCCTCCAACGTCAAGCCCAAATTCCTTACTTGGCAACCAAGCCTTTCATGCTTGATCCTGGCCTATGTTCAGCTTTGTTTCTGCCACTCACACGTTATGCTCCCGCCATGTCAGATTATTCGGAATTCCCTGCATATACTATGCTCTCACACACAGACACCTCATCTTCACACACATTACTCCTTCTGTGTGAGGTGCATTGACTGCCTGAGGAGCTCCTCCTTAGCCTTCAGTCATCATCTCAAATGTCACTTTCTCCAGAAGGTGACATTTCTGAGCAGAATTAAGTGATCCCTCCTCTAAGCTTTCAAAACACCTTGAGCATACTTCTATTACAGCACTGAGTACAATACCATAACTAATGTTTCCATGTCTGTGTTTCTTTATAAACTTCTGGGGTGCCAGGATTCGGTTCTAGTCATCTTCGCACCCCTAGTTACTAGCATGGGGCGCTGAAGCTTTAAAAGTGTTTGTTGAATAAAATGAATAGATTGTAAAGACCAAAAATAGAAATAAAGCTTAAATACTCGGGTGAACGAGACACAGCAGGATACTAAAGACAGGAATGAGCAGGTCCATGCGTCTAATTAGAAGATTTTGTCATGGATGGCAGCTATAATACTCCCCCACTTGTCCCTTCTTATCATTATCAGAGACAGAATTTTGGGCTGGATATACGACAGGCCTGACCCAGTATGACATCTATATTATATTATTCCCGCTCCTACCTTAGATCATTCCCGACCATTTCTCACACCCATTTTGCCTTGGAGAAAGCAATTTCATTTTCATATGCTTTAGTGTCACCATCTTCTGTGAAGTCACCCGTTTGAAAATACTCCAAAGCCTAGCTCCTCTCCTGCTCTAATTCTCATTTTCTTTCTCTCTTCCTAAGTAGAATGGAAAACGTCAGTGTAACTTGAGGATGAAAATAGCCTGAGCCCAAATAGTGCATGACTTTAGAGAAATTATTATACCTCCATACATTTCAACAGTCCCTTCCTTCAAAAGGAATCAACCTACTATCTAAGAGCTCACAGGAAATAATAAAAGGTAAAACTGACGCAGAGCTTACTGTGCACCCCCCATGTATTAACCTACTTAATTCTATAATTCTTTGAGGTGGGTGCTATGATTATCCCCATCACGCATCAGAAGCCTGCAGCACAGAGAGGATGAAGACGTGAAGAAGGCTATGAAGGTCACAGTTAAGGTGTGGTGGAGGCAGGGCTGGAAAGCCAAGCGGTCTGGCTCTGGTGTCCCTGCTGCTAACCATTACCTCCTACTGCCCCTCTGCAGGCCAGGGAAAGGCACCAGGCACAGTACAAAACTCCAGTACATTAAAGTATAAGAGGAGACACTGAATGGTAGGCGTCAGATACGGGACAGTGTTACACATTTCGATCCCAATGCACTTTACAGCTAAGATTTTAGACCTCAAACCATCTATCACTTTTGGTTAAAATATGAAGGGTCTCTTGTGATTTTAGCCACCCAGGAGATAGATTTGTCCTTCACTGGCACTACACCTACAATTCAGATGACACTGTCACTAGATGAACATCCACCTTGGGGTGTGGCTTTATGGATCAACAAGATAGGTTTTTTTCAGGAGCAAGGACCTAAGAATAGAAATGTGGCAGAAGATACTCTTACGTTCATACTTTTCCTACAGAAATAGAATTTTATTTTTTAAAAAAGCATTAGATATTTAAGTCCATATCCCCCTCTCCTCAAAAAATTAATTTAGACAAAATTTAAGGAACATCCACTAGGTGTAATACAGTACCTGCAAATCATTATCAATTTCTTATAATCATATTCCCTTCTGGGCAATGGGCCATTTAGAAAGTGCTGAACATTTGTTGAATGGATAAATACTATTTCAGATATGGATTCAGAGAAGCTCTGCATTTCCAGATGGTTCCTCAGAAGGAATGAGTGCCTTATAACAGTCATATTTGCCCTGGGGAACTCTACTGCTCAGGCCAGCTTCAAGAGGCTCCTCAAGTCTCCAGAAAAGTCTAAAGCCACCTTTATCTGTACCCATGGTTTCTACAACGTTTTCTTCCCCCATCAGAAAGAGAACAGAGAAAGATCAGGTTACATTGTTTCCTTGGGCCTGTATAAATTCCTGTGAGCTTCTCTCTTCTGTCAGGAAAAGTTTCCCTGGCAACCATATTTACACACTCACTTAATTCCCTCCCCTCCATTGATCCCCTGGTTGGTATAAAAATTAATTTGCATTGAATTGCTGAAGCTTACAAGTTAATCAGTTTAACAGACTTACAAAATTTTAGAACTTGGTTTCTGGCCAAAGCTTGCTTCTTAAGGAGCCCGTCCACTTTCTTTTGCAATCTGAATGTAATTTGTTTCCGTTCAAATATTTTAAAACACATTTAATATGTATGCTGGATGTTTCTGGTTATAGGCAGAGAAAAGAATATTCTCCTAAGGGCATCTGGTCAATATTATTACTTAAGAAGATCAAGAGAGGAAATGGTACCTTCGTTCTCGGTAACCAAGGTGACAAATTCCCAAAGATCGGCTATGATCAGGAGCTGGAAGAGAAGAGTCAAGGACCAAGACAAAAAGTCTGGGCCACATGAAACGATGAATGCAGGCCTAAGATTCTAGGTGCTCAGAGGTCAGGACTTGGATAACAGGAATGGGGCAAGAGTATCAAGAATGGAGTGTCATTACTTCATCCATCAAGTATTTATTAAGCATCTACTAATGCTGAGTGCTGGGAATAGAGCAGTGAATAAGCCAGACACAGACCCTACCTCCATCAAGTTTGTAGTCAATATTTGAATAGTGAACCAATGTTGGCTGTGTTATTGAACCAAGTGTCTTTGGGCTAGGGGCTCATTATATGATTTCCTACAAGGGCTGGAATTGGTTTCAGAGTACGCATGGAGCAGGGACTTTCAGATAGAAACAAGCTCAAGTCCTCCCTGGAGTAGGTGAGCTGGCAAGTCAAGAAGTCGTTGACATATACAATGGTTTCTTTACATTTCAACCTTCAACAATGATACACGAGCGTGTAGAAAGGGAGATGGAGAAGGGTATGTTTATCATGGGGCACGAGGCAAGATACTTTGCAGTATACCTAAGTTTTCTAAAGAATAAAAAGTAAAGGTATATTCTTAAGCTTATTCAACAACCATTTATTGAGCTTCTACCATGTTCCAGGAATGGTTTTAGGCACTGAAACTAAGGATGTGGAAAAGCTTAGCAATTCCAACAATGTGCTAAGTGCTATAATGAGATGTTAAAGTAAAATGGGAGATCAGAAAGGAAGGATACTAATTCATTAAAAGCAAGCTGGGAAATGCTTTGGGGAGGTAATGCTTGAACTGAATCTTAGAAGACAGAGAACTTCGTTGTCTTAAGCTGACAAATTTGGGGGTAATTTGTTACACAGCGAGAGATAACTACTACAGTGTGTTACAGGGACTAAACCACTAGCACAAATAGAACATGGAGAACACCTGGCCGACGAAACTGTTTCATGACATATACCATAGGTTATACTCTAAATCTTTTCACATTCTTAATCTCACATATTGTTAGGCTCACCTGGTCCATCTTGGGAGTAGGAAGTGAGAACTAGCACTTTGAATGGGAATGACACAGGTAACGGGAGGAAGCTACACGATCTCAGCCTTGTCTGCTTTCCTTCACAAAAAAATCTAGGTTGGCTAGTGTTAGGGCTTGGTCAAGTGGTCAGCCAGGATCAACTAGTGTCCGGACTTGGTCAGTACCTGGTCAAACGATTACCCAGAGAGACCGGGAATGGGAGGAGCAAGAGGGTGAGCGAAGCTGTTTTTGAAAGAGCAATAACCACGAAAACCAGAAAAACTTAATTTGTTGTCAGTTCCAAGTAGTGACTGTAAAGCCAAAAATGAAAGACAATATCAAAATTTAAGTTTTCCTGGTTTTCATGATTCTTCTGGGTAGATGAAGGAATAGAGAGGGTAACAAAGCACGAGTGGGACATGAGCATTCGAGACAAATGTGGTACACAGGGCCACGTGGCTCAAAGCTGGGGACTCCCTAGACGAGGGCGAGGGGGTGGCATCACCATATCAGGGCAGACTAGTTGTATTATATCTGCTCAACCCCAGTTTCTGTTTCAGGAGGTTGAAAATGGTCCCCATAGCTTCCCCCAAACAAATGGGAGTATCTGAGTACACAAGGAATAGCAATGAACTCATTCCTTATTTAAACTGGAGTAACAACAGCAACAGGACTGTAACCCTATGCAATAAAGTTAAAAGTCGAGTTTCCAGAAGTCATCTGAGTAAATAATTCCGTGCCTCTTTACTCTCTATTCTCTTCATACTGGCTGGATACCTACTTGAACTTCAAAATATCCCCCTATTGCCCTTCTTACCCCTGGACTCAGGAGTCCAAAAGGAGAGGAGCACAAGGAAATGTGATCATGCACCACGACACAGCAAGCACTTTAGGCCATGCGACCAAGACAAAGAACACCACACAAAATGCCTCCCCAGCTTCAGGAGGGAGTATGGATACCTTCAGGCAGATCTGGTCCCAGTGCAAAAATGAAAACGTCGGGCCCCTTGTTAAAAAATCATTAAGAATTTCAAGACGGCAACAATAGAGCATTAAACCAAGTGTGAGGTCCTTCTAAACACAGGGGCCTGGGAGACTGCACAGGCTGCACGCCCATAACTGGCCCCGCTGTCAGGGATGGTATTAGCATGGTCCTTTAGAAAAGCTTTAGAGTCAGAGCTGGGAGCAAATCTCATCTTTGCCGCTTATCAATTAGGTGATCATAGGCAATTTATTTAACTTCTTGCTTCCAAGAGGTCGTATGGTTGTAATCTAGTATTCTGAGGATTAAATGAGATGATGAATAGAATATAAACAAAGTACTTGGCACATAGCAGGCACTCAAAGAATGGGAGCTATACTATTTATTGTTCAGTGAAATGTACAGGTAATTATCAAAGCAGTAAGTTTAAGAAACAAATTGCTAAACTACTATTAAGGACATGAAGGAATGAGAATGATATTTTAGGACAACTAAAATAATGAAGCAGACAAGGATGATCACATCTTTTGCTTGACTCCTCTGCCTTCTCAAACCACATTCCTATTTCTCTTCTTCATTACCAGACATATAAATTGTGATCTGCACACTGTCTCCATTTCTTACCCGCATCTCATGCCGCAATCCTCTTTAAGCTGGCGTTTAATATCCCCATGGCCATCCCCCGCTGAACTGAAGGTATCATTTTCAAAAAGTTACTGAGGACCCGTTTACTAAATATAACGGACCTTTTCCACTTTTCCAGTACAATCATACTGCTGACCAATTCCTCCAGCTTGAACCCTCTCTTCTCTTGACCTCTGCGATGTGACACCCTCGTGGCTAATGGCATGTCTAATTAGCCTTGCATCAGGGACACAAATGGTCTTGGAGAGAATGCATTTGTTGGAGGAATAAATTAGATGGTTCCTTTGCTCCTCTGATATTCCTTATTTCCTGCCTTACTGACCCCATTTCTTCTTCCCACCTCTCTAAGCGAGGGCAGTCTCCAAGCTTCAGCCCTCAGTCCCCTACATGTCTAGCTCTGTGCTGTCACCACTGGTGAACCAACTTAATCACACGGCTTCAGTGATCACCTTCTCTATAGAAGACTTCATGACTTCTCTCTTTTGAACACAAGTCCCCATTTCCAAATACTTATGGGATGTGTCCACTTATAAATTCCAGTATCACCTCAGGACATCTAGCACTTAGCTTTTCCTCTTCTCCCCCAAACTGGCTTTCGTCTCTGTCCTATTTCTGCCAATCTTGTCACCCGTGTTCAAGGCTGTATTTGATTCTTCCTTATTTCTTGTCCTCTATATCCAGTCAGTCACAAAGTCCTGTTCGTGTTTCCTTTATAATCCTCACTGAACCCATCTCTTTTTATTTTACCGCCATCACCCTAATTCAGTTCCTCATCCCCTCACACCTAGACTATTTAAATCACCTGCTAACTGGTTGTACAGTTCTCTTTCTATCCCACTCAAGTTCATTCCCCACACTGCTGTTGAGAATCTTCTTTTTCTTTTTTTTTTTTTAAAGATTTTATTTTTTTCCTTTTTCTCCCCAAAGCCCCCCAGTACATAGCTGTATATTCTTCGTTGTGGGTCATTCTAGTTGTGGCATGTGGGATGCCGCCTCAGCGTGGTTTGATGAGCAGTGCCATGTCCGCGCCCAGGATTCGAACCAACGAAACACTGGGCCGCCTGCAGCGGAGCGCGTGAACTTAACCACTCGGCCACGGGGCCAGCCCCAGAGAATCTTCTTAAAACACTGCTTTCATGACCCAACACTTCCCTAATCAAACATCTTCAGACTTCCCATAATACAGGAAAAAGTCCTGACTCCTTGGTTCGGCATTCAATGCCTATTAATACGTGGCTTCGACCAACCTCTCCCATCTTACAACTCCTCTCCTTAAACCTTCTGATCTTGCCAGATTGGTCAAGCTCCTCAACTGACCCCTGAAACCTTCCTTTCATATTCCAGTCCCGTGTTTTCTAAACATTATTTTTCCTGTCTGGAAATCCCTTCCACCTTCCTTCTCTCTATGTAACAAAATTTACCATGTCTCTTAAAAAAACCTGCCTTCATAGTCACGGTCCATAACGATCTTTTCCTTTCTTCAACTCCTATAATACCACATAAGCAGCCCTTTGAAAATGTACTGGATTACTGCTTCACATTCAATCCTCACAACTATATGAGGTAGGTGGCATTATTACAGATGAGGAAATGCAGTCAAATAACTTGCCCAAGTCACGTAGCAAGGAACTGGAAGAACTGGGATCCGAATCCTGTGCCTGAGAATAATGCCCAGACGACAGCTCCTCTCTCATCTCCCTGTCTCTTCCTAAGCACAAATACAGCACGGTATTTGCACACAAGCAGGCGCTCAGTAAGCATGCTGACTGATGGTTTCCACAGCACCTGTGATTCTCTTGCACTCACAGAACTGTCCGTCTCAACCGTGCACATTAGGCACCCCAGCGTCACCTTCTTTACACGGCTTGATCGGTAATATAGTTCAAGACAGGGGATTTGCCAAAAATTCACGGCAATCCATTCTAAAAACAAATTTTGGTTTAAGTGAAGCTAAAAGGCCTTTATCTGATTCAAACATTAGGTGAGTTTGGGAATGAGGTCCACTTTACCACCTCTGGGCCCATCCTTGCTGTTTCCAAAGGATCAGGAAGTAAAAATAGGCTGGCTAGATGATGGCTTATGAAGTGAAATGGACTATTTATAGTTCTAGAGGTGGATGCTAAGGCAGCAGAATGGGATTTTCTCTGCTCTGGTAGCTAAGACCTCAGTAAAAGAACCCCACTAAAAGTGAATCATGGGTGGAAACTGGGATCCAAAGAGGATGATAGCAAGGAGGGAGCGAGAACAGAAAGAAGTACTGGCAATATTCTATGGAGGGCATGGCGCTGTCCGTTTCTGCAGAGTGGCTCGAAGCCATCAGATCCAGCCTTGTTCTCCACGGCTGGCACCACCTGACTGTGGGCTCTATCATTTCTGCATGATTCACGGTCTCAGTCCAGAACTGCTTGTCCTGACCCATCTCACAGTCCAGATCCTCTCTTGCTCCAGATCCCTCCAGCTTCTGGTCTTATTACCCATTTCCCCCCATCTCACAAATTTGACCTCACAGATTTGACATTCAGCATCACTTCCCTTGTTAGGACTTGGATTTTCCTCTTATTGGATGGTTTAGTTTTGCCTTCCTGGGGTGATACCTCTGGTGCCACACACATTTGCCCAGTTTTCAGGCCCTCTATCCTGGAGCTGCCGAAAACGATCTCTTTGCCATCTCCACATGTTGGGCCCTTATTTGGAAAGATATGAGTGACAAAGACCAGAAGTGAGGCTCAGAAAAACTAATGAGGGGAAAAAGTGGGGGAGAAGAACAATATGAAGGAAAAATGCCACCTGAAAATTGTGGTGGGGATTAGAAATTCTAGGTTATCTTTGGGAAATTACTTTATGGAGAAAGGAAGAAGGCCATGGCTGCAATATAAAGCCACTGCCTAGACATATCCATACTCTTTAAGTGCCTGTATTCACTGTTTCCTCTGTGTTGGCTGCCCTTCCTGTCCTTCCCAATCTTTTCCGCAAGGCAAACTCCTATTCATCCTTCAAGACCTTCCTTAAACATGTTCTTCCCTGGAAAGCCTTCCCTGACTCTCTCAGACAGCTAATTGTTCCCTCCTCTGCTTCCACAGCTCTTTATATATGTCTATTATGCTTTTTATCACTTTTCCTGGCAATTTTGTCTCTCCCACCACTTCTTGGAGGACAAGGAGTAATTATCATATTCATCTTTGCATTCCCAGGACATAGCAGAGTGCCTGGCATATAGCAAGTGTTTGTTGTGTGATAAAAGACATCAAGAGCAACATGAAAGCGCAGTTTGCACCACGCTTGCAAAAATCAAATTGGTTCCTGGTACTTTTCATGTGTAACCACGTTTTTCCTTGATTTAGAAGAAACGACTTTAGGCTCATAAAAGAAAATTCTATTGATATCACTGGCACATTAGCCAGTTTTTCATCTGCATGGGTGATAGAAACATCCCCCCCCCCCGCCCCCCCCCCCCCCCCCTTCCAAGAAGCTCCCAGAGCAAGCTTAACATTAGTGGTGCACGGCCCATCCTACCATTTTTATTGTAGTGAAAGCTAAATTACGCCATGAGCCTAAAGCTGCCACCAATCTTAGTGAATTGGTGGTGGGGGGTCAGGGGGTAATTAAAGAACACACTTCTGGAGCAAACCTAGGAGGAGGGGGAGGGAGGAAGATGATTTAGACCTTGCCTTACAAGAAATTTGTTAGAAACACGCAAAACAGCCGCTTCCTCTGGACATGACAGACCCAGTCCAGGTGTCCGGCAGTGACCTTACCCCATGAGTGTCAGGTCATCACTCAGCACAGAAAACAAGGGACCAGTGCCTTTCTTGGGCATCCCCCTTTTTCAAACCTGGCAAATCTTGGGGCCTGCTTTTCCTTTAGGGGATTGTCCTCTCCTCCCAGCACCGACAATCCCCAGTTCCTTCTTCTGGTGCCCCCCAAGCACCAATCTTGCCTTCGTGTCCCAGGGGACCCCAGCTTGACTCCAGGTCGAAAGTGCCCGGCGATGGGGCCGTCAGGCCGCGGCTGAGCTGGGGGCGCCGAGGTCAGGCCCGATCCCCGGGTCTCCCACGCGGCGGGACGAGCGGAGGAGACGCAGGCCGCTCAAGGCCACGGGCTGGGGCGGCGCGGGCGGGGCTCGGCCCCCCGGAGAAACCGCGCGAGGGCCGGGGCTTCAGCCGCTTCCCCGCAGCCTCCCGCAAGCCCCGGCCCCGCATCCCCCGCAGCCGGTCGGTCCGCCGGCCCGGACTGCTCGGTCCCGGGGCGGGGGCCTCATGTCGCGGCTCCCGGGGCAGGCCGCCCGCCGGCCCGTGGCCACCGCAGTGCCCCGCCCCGCGCGGCCCGGCGCGGCCGCCGCGCCCCGGCCCGGCCGTGACAGCTGGGCGCCCAAAGGGTTAAGCCGGCGGTGCAGCCGCCCGAGTCCCCCGCGCGCGGCCGTGCCGCCGCGAGCCGGCCCCAGCGCGCACGCGCCCGCCCGTTACCTGCGGTCGCGTTCGCGCTCCTCCTCCACCTGGCCGCTCTCTCCCGGGGGCCGCCCCTCAGCCCGCCCCCTCGGCTCGGCGCCGCGCTCCCTGCTGGCTGCTCGGACACGGCCCGGGAGGAGGGGCGTGGGCGATTACCATATATTAGCATACCAGCGCGCGTCACGTGGCCTCTCCAGCCAATGGTCACTCTGGAAAGGCGGGGTTGAATTCGCCTAGGTGCTGCTCCGGGCCTGAACCGGTGGCCATGGCAACGGCTGGGAGGGCGGGGGAGTGGGGAGGCGCTGGAGTCCCGCGGCTCCCCCGGAGCATCTTCCCTACCTGAGCTGCGTGCGTGGACCTCGCGCCCTTTTCCCATCCCGCGGAAGAAAAGCAGCTGAATTTGGCTCCTCTCGGAAGGATTCAGATTCAGCAAACATTTATGGAGCGCTTACCACGTGCCTAACACTTTCCTGCAGAATGTGGTTCTTGGGGTAACCCTGTGATGTCAGTACTGTTAGTCCCATTTGATAGAAGGGAAAGCGGAGGCTCAGAGAGGTTAGCTCACTCACCCAAAGTCATACAGCCACACTAACTGGCAAACGTGGAGATCTGAACCCATTTCTAACTTCAGGCCCAGGACTCTCCTGAGTTATTTTCTCCAGCAGGGGTCTCCCAGCACCTCCTCACAATTCCAGGTATACCAAGCAGCTGAGAAAAATCGTCGTACAAACTTCGTATAAGTGCTTTAGTGTTTCTTTACAATGACCTGTGAGGTTAGCAGGCAGAACAGTTATGCCCATATTGCAGGTGAGGAGAAATGAGGCTCAGAGAGGTGATGTGACCTGCCTTAGGGCAAACAGCTATCAAGAACTGATGCTTAATTACTCTGATTTATACTCAAGCTCACTACTTTAAAAACTTTTAAATTCAATTTTCCCAACACGGCAGTATTGCTATGACCATTTTACAGATTAAGAAACTGAGGCTTTGGGAAGTTAAGCGAATTCCCCAAGGTTACAGAGCTAGTAAGTAGCAGATTTAGGGTTTAAATCCAGGTTTATCCGGCTCTAGAGCTAGTCTCATTGCATCAGGTTCACTTTATTTAGGCTTGGACTTTTAAACCCCTTCTCTAACGGAACTTTCTCTCTCTTCCTCTTAAGCTGTGACTATGTTCTCTTTTAACCCAGACAGATAGCACGTGGCAAGTGATATGCATTAAGGTCACAGACGCTAACTAGTAAAAGAGAATAGAGTCACCCCTGCAGGTGGGTAAGGATGCTCTATAATTCTCTGCCTCTTCATTTTCACCCCTGGGGATCTGAGAGTTCCCCAAAGGCAGGCTAGTTTAAAAGCATAAACATCTGCACATAGACCTTCCTTCTGCTCCTTTCTTTAGTTTAGCTCAGTGGTTCTTTAATTATTAGACAAGGCCATGTGCCTCGCTAAAATTCACTAAATTCAGTAGGCATTTTAAAGGATCATCAAAGATAATTTTGAATATAAATGTACATTTCACCTTACCGGGCTAACTTAAAGCCTAGTGTCCTCCTGAGCTGTGACTAGTGTTTAAGGTACAAATGAGGAGGCAGAGCTACTTGGTTTAAAAGCCTGACTTTCCTACTCACTCGCTGTGTCACCTTGGGCAAGTTATTTAACCTCTCTGTGCCTCAATTTCCTCATTTGTAAAATAGGATAGGAATGTTGTGAGAATTAAATGAATTAACGTATAAAATCACTTAGCACGAGCCCTCGCCCGGAGGTAAATCTTCCATAAGAGTTAGCTGTTATTGACCCAGGAGCTTTCCTAGGAAAAGACAACCCACGGTTTCCTAGCTGGCTTTGGAATTCTGAAGCTGCCTCTCATCCCTCATGGTGTATTAAACAGCCTGTTGTGCCGGTGAAGGCTTGTTATCTCTTCAAATTACATTGTCTCTTCTTAGGATCATAAATAATTCCTGGACTCAAAGGAGCTGGTTTCTCCTGCACATCTCCTAGCACCAAATTACCAGAGCGGCTCCTTGCAGAAGGGGATCTTGACAAACTGCGGAGCCATAAGTCAGGTTCCTTGAAACACTTTTATGAGTGCCTTAATGAGGGAGATGAGCTGTCATCAGGAACTCATCTCGTCCTTCCTAGCCACAGGAAATGAGCTCTTTGTGCTCAAAGGGTTTCCAAAGCTGAGTGCAAAGAGTTTTCAGGAAGTGGGCCAGGGATGAGAAGCTGTTGACTCAGAGAATCTGGGGGCTAAACAGCCCCCATCCTGCCATTCACCTTACAGGGTCAAATTACTCACGGTCTTATTGCAGCAATAGCACCGAAGGGTGGCCTGTGCGTGTTAATCCTTCCCCTTCCCGCCGTGTACACACTTTAACAGCCAACACACCACCACCGCCCCAAAAGATAGTGTGGTATAGACCTGTGGTTGAGAGTATTGTCCTCGGAGCCAGAGAAGCAAGTGTGGTTCCTGCTTACGCTACTCATTTTGTGTGTGACCTTGGGAAAGCTGCTTAACCTCTCTGTGTCTCAGTACCCACATTTGCAAAATGGGAATAATCCAGTGCCCACCTCTTGTGAGAATTAAATGAATTACTAACATAAAGTGCTTAGGACATCCTATAGGAAGCACTAGAGATGTATTTTCTAATTAAACAAAATACACATATAAGTCCAATACAAACAAAGTACTTTCTAAGATGCAACCACAGCCTAAGCGAACCACTCTAGGCCCTCTCCTAACCATACGCTGCCCACCTCTCCCTCTGACTTGCAAATAAATGTTGTCCAGGAATAGGAAGAACATGTGCTTGGGAACTCTAGTTTGAATCCTGACTCTGCCACATTGCTTGTTCTGTGAACTTGGCCAAGTTATTTTACATCTGTGAGCCACGGTAACATTATTTGTGAAAGGGGACTAACTTCCTCCCAGAGTTGTTCTGAGCGTTCAGTTAGATAGTGTCTGGCAAGATGTGATGAGGGCCTGAACTGGACAGGTCCTGCTTGACCATAATCACCTTGCTCTTTTAAAGATTTTATTTTTCCTTTTTTTCTCCCCAAAGCCCCCTGGTACATAGTTGTGTAATTTTAGTTGTGGGTCCTTCCAGTTGTGGCATGTGGGATGCCATCTCAGCATGGCCTGATGAGCGGTGCCATGTCCGCGCCCAGGATTCGAACTGGCGAAACCCTGGCCCGCTGAAGTGGAGCTCATGAACTTAACCACTTGGCCACGGCGCTGGCCCCCTCACCTTGCTCTTTTGCTAAGCTGTTTCTGGGAGCATCTTGTTCTCCAATAGTGAAAATAACTGCCATTTATTGAGCACTTACTCCGGCTCTGTGCTATATACATCATCTTACTTAATACTTATAATAAGACAAAGGCCCAGAGGGATTAAGTAACTTGTCCAAGATCACAATGGAAGTCAGTTGCAGAGCCAGGATTCAAGCCAGGACTGTCTGATTCCCAAGGCCGTGCTAATAACCCACCATGCCACAGGCCTGCAATCCAGTTTAGCTCATAGAACTCAGGGAATGTGTGTTAGATTTCTTTAGCATTCCTCCAGCAGCCATACACACATGCTCTCCACCAGCGCCCAGCACAGTAAATGATCCACATATATTTACTGAATGAGGGAAAGTAAATGACTGTGACATCCTCGTATAGTGATGAAAGCCCCTTTTTTTCTTGGGCTGTCCCCAGTGGGGGAGAAAAGCAGCTGGCAACCCTCCACCCCACCCCCTAGCATCCTCTTCCTGCTAAATAATCATGTGGAAGGTCTTCCTCCTTCCCCCATGGGGCAGGCAGGCTTCTTGGTTTCAGAGACCCACAACAGGCACAGCGATGACTCATCTTCAGTGAACATTGCAGGGATGACATGGCTCTGGTGCTTTCTTAGGGCTCATTGAGCGTGGATCAGTGGGCTGGTTTCCAAATAATGGCCTTGGATAGGTATGTCAGTTTCCCAGGGCTGCAGTAACAAAATGCCACAAACTGGGTGGCTTAAAACAATACAAATTTATTCTCTCACGACTCAGAAGGCCAGAAGTCCCAAATCAAGCTGTCAGCAGGGTTGGTTTTTTCTCAGGGGCTCAGAGGGAGAATTTGCTCAATGCCTCTCTCCTAGCTTTGGGTGGTTGCCAGCAATCCTCGGCATTCCTTGGCTTGTGGATGCATCGCTCCAATCTCTGTCTCCATCGTCACGTGGCCTTCTCCCTGTGTGTCTGCATCCAAACTTCCCTCTTCTTATAAGAACACCAGACCTATTGGAGGCGGGCCCACCCTAATCCAGTAGGACCTTGTCTTAACTTGATGACATCTACAAAGACCCTCTCTCCAAATAAGGTCACCTTCACAAGTACCAGGGGTTAGGACTTGAACATAACTTTTCTGGGGGACACAATTCAACCCCACAACAATATGTTTGAGATAGAAGAGAAGATGGAAAATGAGGGACTAGCCTAAAGAGAAAGGAGAGGTGGTCCACAATGGGCAGATCATACTTACATAATGGAGTGTGACTCAGGGTCCCTCAGGTGTGGGACTAAGGTTTCATTCTTGGCCACTCTCATTCTTTGCCAAAGAGATGTCTCCAGCTTACAGACTCACAATATCAGAGCTGGAAGGGACTTCAGAGGTTCATTCATCCATTCAACAAACATTTATCAAACATTCTTCAAGGAGCTAGGCGTTTAGACAGAAAAGAAATGGTCTGGGGAAACTGAGGCCCAGAGAGGGAATGTGATTGTCTAAGATTACACATCAAATTAGAATACAACCAGGAGCAGAATGGGGCATCCGGGCCCCAATCCTGAGCCCTTTGATGCCTACCAGGAAGTCTACCCACTCTCTGGGCCTGAACCTCTGGTGCACAGACAGATCTAGGTTTTCGGTGTGTTTTTTTTGGTATGCTTTTTGGCGAGGAAGATTGGCCCTGAGCTAATATCTGTTGCCAATCCTCCTCTTTTTGCTTGAGGAAGATTGTCCCTGAGCTAACGTCTGTGCCAATCTTCCTCCATTTTTTGTATGTGGGACGCTGCCACAGCATGGCTTGATGAGTGGTGTGCAGGTCTGTGCCTGGGATCCGAATCTGTGAACCCCGGGTCGCTGAAGCAGAGTGTGAACCCAACCACCACGTCACCAGGCCAGCCCCAGATCTAGGTTTTGTAAAGGTGTTTGTGTTCTGAGGCTCATTACCAGCCCCCCCAAGCTTCCATAGGCCAGTCCAGTACTTGAGGGGCTTTGGAACCTCAGACAAAGCTGGAACCATCCCCTCTCTGAAAATATAATCCTGCAGCGTTTCTTCTCTTTAGTCTAAGCCCTTGGCTAACCTTTGAAGCATCATCTCTGGATGTCACAGCAGAATTGGGCCTAAGGGAACTCCTTGGGGCCAGAGACAATGTCTTGTTCATCTTTTTTGCCCCCAGGGCTAACACAGAAACCATCATGGAATCTGCTCTCAATAACCATTTGTTCAACGAATGAAAGAATGTCGATCCGGTTAGTACCAAGGGCTATTTATTTCTCACTGTTTCTATATCCCATGCTCAGTGATGGTTGCAGAGTTGGTTTAAGATAACTAAATTCCACTCTGAAAGTCACAGCTCTTTTGACAGGAATATTCCATTTGTCACTACATCATTAGAAGAGATGGTGTCTTGCTCCCATTATTGGCGGCCGAGACAAATATTGTCCTGCCTCGAGCTGTCATCATGTGAGATATCAGTCTGGAGCAGTGAGGCTGAAAACTGGGGCAGGCTGGGGTCAGAGATGGGGTCAACCCAGCAGGAGTTGTCAGATCAGAGCAGGGGCGAGAGGGAGGTCAGATGGGAGATCAAAGTCCAGGAACTAGGCAGGTACACGGTCAGTCCAGCTCTCCCGAGGACGGTGGCCTGTGCCTGGAGTCCCTTAGGAAAAGGTCCACTGAGGCAGGTCCACTGAGCTGGCCTTCTGCTCGCAGGGCCCCAGAGGGTTCTTTGTAATTGATCTGGGCTTGGGTTCCCTCCTCACAAAGGGGATACAATCAATCAGCATTATTTGGCAGGCCTTATGTTCACAGGATTAGAAGAACTTGAAAATCCTGGAGGCAGCCTCATTTGTTCTAGTCATATGGCCCCAGGCTCCCTGCTAATTTTTAGATTCACAGTTTTAGGTCTAATTCCGGCTGTGCGTCAGAGCCACCTGTGAAACTTGTTCAAATACAGATTCCCAGGTCCCAGCCCGAGAGACTCTGGTTCTCCAAGTCTGGGGCGGGCTGCTGACATCTTGAGAGGCTGTATGGTACAGTGGTTGAGTGTGGAGGCTCTGGAGCGAGGCCGCTTAGATTTCCGATAGTTCTGCCACTAGTGCAGTGAACTTGGGCGAATTTCTCAACCTTTCTGTGCCTCAGTATCTTATCTATAAAGGGGAATAATAATATTCTGCTCATTGATTTGATGATTAATGATTTAATACATGCAAAGTCTTAGAATAAGTGCTCAATAAATGTTACTTTTTTAATCTTTCTTTTTATCAAGTTCTACAAGTGCTTCAGAAGCACAGTCCTTCATTCACTCATTAAAAAAATAATTACCAAGTACTGCCGCCTGCCAGGACCCATGCGAGACACATAGAATCCTGCCCAGTTTATCGTCTGGCAGGGAGGCCCGCATTGGGAAGCATTGTTCTACTCACTGCCTTCAGCTCTCCGAACCCTCGTTGCAATCTAAGGCTCTGGACCTCACCTCTGACGTCCCTTGGGCACAATGACCTTCATTTCATAACCCTGAAATGGAACAAAGTGGAAAGAACGTAGCAGTCCAAGAATTTAGACTTGGTGTGCCATTTTCTAGCTGAGTGACAGTGGACAAACCACACGTAGATGGTACCTTCTGTCTACCGCCTGCCCAGTGTCCGTTTTCTAGGAATGGTCCCACACCTCCTGTATCCACAGGGCGGAGAGAAGAAGAGCCAAACACACCTGTGATTCTGCCCCTCCCCCAGGTCACAGACGATTGGTCAGGGAGAACACCTGGCCCAAGCTGAGCCAATCACATCCCATCTCCAGGATGCTGGAATGGAGCTGAAGCCTTGCTGCCTGACTCTGGCTGTGCCCTTGAACGAAGGTGATGTAAACACAGGAGCTGTTGGCCGTGGACATTTCCCACCGTGCATACCAGGAAGAAGAGCCAGTTGGTCTGCAGAAAAAGAAAAGAAAAGCCAGTGCTTGGATTTCTCAGGGCGCTGAGGTTCCTGATCTCCTCCCTATCGCTGTCCCCAACCTTGGATTCTGTGACACATCCTCCATCCTTCTAGTAAATTCCTCTTGGTGTTGAAGTCTGATGTTGGGCATCTCTTCTTTTCACCTGGTGCCTGGAAGGCAGGCTGTACCCACAGCATCTGGTTGTCCCATGCTCAAGAGGTCCGTTTCCGGGCTGCTCAGGGAGAAGCAAATTCAAGGGTCCTGATCCGGAGTCTTGAGACCAAAGACCCCCAGCCCAGCTCTGGAGCCTCTGTCCTACTTTGAATGAGCTTTTGGTTCAGAGAATTTTAGGAGCACAGAGAGGAGGAAAGGGTGTAGGGTCTTGAACACCAGTGAGGGGGCCTGGCCAGGCCTTTCATGGGAGGGATCTCTCTTTCTAACTTTCCTTAGATAAGGAGGAGTCTCCTGGAGAGCCACAGTCTCTGTGCCACCCGGTCCTGCTCTGTTCTTTCACATTTGCGATTCCTCAGACACTGACGCTCTTTCTGAACTGAACTGGATTTCTCCCCCACACTTGGAACTGGTTATTAGGACTTGTCTATCTCTCTTGGGGTTGGAAGTTGGAGTGGGGAGCAAGAAGGTGAAGTGCAGCCATTTCTGTCAATTTTCTAAGCTTCTGGTGATTTCTTTACCTCAGCCCTGCCTCTCTAGCTTGTCACGGAAGTGATCGATGTCACCTCCCCAGCACCCCTTTGGACCGGCTAGGTATCAGTTCCTCCATTTCACAGACAGGGATGACATTTAGCTGCTTTGCCCCAGTGCAGCCTCAAATGCTTGTTAATTTAGTGAACTGTTTTTTTTATTGACAGCAGCTCCACGTCCCCTAAGTGCCCCTCCAGCTCCCCTTCACTCTGGTTTTTCCCCTGGGACCCCCCAGACCTCTGCACCACCCAGAAACTAAAAGTTTAATACCTGGCACAGCAGGGCCCCCGCCGGACACACTCATGCTCCAGAACTTGGGCTGGAGCGCTTGGCACGCTCTCTGACGTGTTCCTGTCCCTGCCTCACTGGATTTGATTTTAAATACTCTCTTCTTTACAGTTCAGGTTTAGAAAAGTTGACTAACTTAATTCATTCTTTTCCTCGTTCATTCATTTACTCATTTAACAAATTTTTATTGAGTGGCCTCTTAGGGCCAGGCCTGGGCTCAGCGCTGAGGATACAATGAGCGACACAACTAACACGGAGCATTCAGATCAGTGCAGACACAGATGAAAAACTAGGAGGTAAGTAGATAAATATATAATAAAAATCTGACCAGTGCTACGAAAAGAAAACCGGGGTGCTGTGAGAGAATCATGGAGAGACCCTCTTTTAGACAGGAGGCCTCTGAAGAACGTGAGGCACTTGTCAGACAAAGAGAGGGAAGAATTGTTCAGACACAGAAGCCACAGCGTTTCTGAAGACCGTGGTGTTAGGTGAACCCCGCGCAAGGTCACCAAGGGACAGGGCTGGGTCTGGGTTCTGTCTGACTCTGAAGTCCATGTTTTTAATTTCCTTCTGGACTGTCTTGCCCTTACTCATCCAGCCACCTTTCCTAGATCCTCGGGTGTGGGCCTCAGGTCTCCTGCAAATCACTGCTGTGCTGTCTATACCATAAGATAGTGCCCTTGTGTTATAGGGCACAGCTGTGCCTCAGTCGGAGGCCTCTTGCCACCTCAGCAAGTGCATCTCTCATTAAACTAGGGCATCTAATCACAAGAGGTACAAAAGGCATACCAGAGACGTAGAGAAGGGTGGTGGGGATGGTTGCGAGCATTATGAATGTATTTGATACCACTGCTTGATGCACTTAAAAATGGTTAAGATGGTAGATTTTACGTGTATTTTACTTCAATAAAAACATTTTTTAAAAAAGGACTATTAGGGGCTGGCCCAGTGGTGCCATGGTTAAGTTCACGTGCTCCGCTCCAGTGGCCTGGGGTTCACCAGTTTGGATCCCAAGCGAGGACATATGTACCGCTTATCAAGCTATGCTGTGGCAGGTGTCCCACATATAAAGTAGAGGAAGATGGGCACAGATGTTAGCTCAGGGCCAATCTTCCTCACCAAGAAAAAAAAAAGGAATATTAGAAAAACTGCGTAAGGAGAGTCTCCTGCAAGCTAACCTCTGTAGTAGGGGTGGGGAAAGAGCTTTCACTCCTAAGCTGCACGTGGTGTCTGCCTCTGTTGCCGGTCCTGCCCACAGCCCCTCTGAAGGCAGCTTTGTGCACCATCCCCATCCAGCTCCTCCACTCCTGGTCATAGTTGAGTAGCCCAAGTGTGGGCATCTGGCTTCAATCTGGAGCAAGGAAGAGGCAAGAATAGATGAGCTGCCCTCATGAATTTGAACCAGGGAGGACTTCTTGTGGACAGAAGTTGAGGAAGCTGGTCAGGAGTGAGAGGAGAAGGCAGCAGAGATGCCAAGAAAACACGTCCTGACCGTGGCAGAGACTGCTAACTGCCTTCCAGGATCCCTTACCCTCAGTTCTGGCAGATGTTAACACTGGCTCTCTGGAAGGTGGGGTGGGGTACGGAAGTCCAGATTTCTAGCATTTGCCAATTCCTGTGGTGTAAACTCTCTCCCTCAGGCTGGTTTCAGGTCATGTTAATGAACACAGAACTGGGGACAAAACACTTGCAATTGGCTCTCATGAACCTACAGTGAGGCAGCTCCGGAACACCACTGAATTATCCCCTTCTTTCTTCTAGTAGTGGGAAGCCCACTTTGCATTTCATCAAGGCACGTGGCCACCTGGCTAGAAACTACTTGCCCAGCCTCCTTATATTAGCTGTGGCCATGTGAGTAAGATCTTGTCAATGGGCTATGAGCAGAAGAGATGTGGGCAACTTCTCTGTACGTCCTTAAGAGACACACTGGTCGTCCGTCATCTCTCTCTTTCCTCCTTCATGCGGGCTGGAAGCTGGGCATGGTGCAGATGAGGATAAAAGCATGCAAGATGGCAGGAGCAGCAGGTTGGAAGGAAGCTGGATCTTTGGGCAACCTCATGGAGCTAAGCTGCCTTACAACCCTGGATCAGCCACTTCCCTCTACACTGTTTTATGAAAGAAGTAAATGGTATCTTATTTAAGACTTAAATTTTGGAATCTCTCTATTGTGGTAACTCACCTTGACCACTAATCAATACTTAGTCCTAGGACTGCCTGGAATTTGATGCATTTTGTGGATATCTTTATCACAAACCCCATCCTCCCTTTAAAGATGTCCCAAATGAGTCTGTCTATCTATATATATTTTTTTCTTTTCACGAGGAAGATTGGCCCAGAGTTAACACCCATTGCCAATCTTCCTCTTTTTGCTTGAGGAAAATTTCTGTTTAATGTGGGACAGCACCACAGCATGGCTTGACAAGCAGTGCTAGGTCTGTGCCCGGGATCCGAACCTGTGAACCCCAGGCCACCGAAGTGGAGTGCACTAACTTAACCACTATGCCACTGGACCAGCCCTGAGTCTGTCTATATTATAAGCAAATGATTATTAGTCAGCATTTGTTAGGCTATGCAGCAGAAACCATCCCACGATCTCAATGGCTGACAACAACGAGGGTTTATTTCTCACTCACGGTACATGACAGCTGCAGGTCCTGTTCCATACGTCTTCACCCTCTGTGTCTCAGCCTGAAGGAGCAGCCCCCCAGACAAGTCTAGAGAAGGAAGGAAAAATGCTGTGGTTGAACCTTGCAATGGCTCTTAAAGCTTCTCCTGGGACGTGGCATATGTGACTTCTACTCACCTTCCATTAGCCAAAGGAAGCCAGTGGCCTAGGCTGACACCTCGGGGCAGTGAGGTATACTCCCCCCATAGACAGGCACTGCGGGTCTCATTGCAATGGGCAGAGATGGGTGATCCTTTTACTGAGAGCCCAGCAAATAGTTGAGAATAATAATGCAACCCACCGCAAGAGCCTCAAATGAGAAAGCATGCATTAGGTCAGGGCAGCTTCTCTTACTGTTCCCATTTTGCAGAGGAGGAAAGTGAGGCTTAGAGAGGACGAGGGCCACAAAGTCATATAGTCTTATATTTGCTATTAGAGCTGGAAATTTCTGAGAAGCTCATCTCAATTCTCCTGCTGTGGATCACGTTGTTGTTAATAAGACCTTGTAGATATAGAATAGTCCCGAATACCCTCTGCCTTCTATCGTCTATTTTTGGAAGCCAAGCTCTGGAGTCTGCAAAGAGCTCGCTTAAGCTCAGCATGTAGAAAGAGAGGAAAAGGCTGCAAACTATAAAGTTAGGAGGTTTGAGGGCTAGTCCAGGGGCTCTTACTAAGTCACTGTTCACCTTCAGACAGTTATTTAACCCCTCTGGGTCCCAGTCGTCTGTATAGGGAAAATATCAGAGTTTGAAATTAATAAGGTTAATCTGGCTCTAAGATGCTAAAATCTAATTTCTCTATTCCCTGTGGAAATTTAGGGGTGTCTTTTAAGAAGCCCTGTTCTTTAGTTAAAAATTATCTTGGGCCAATTTCGTGGCCAAGTGGTTGGGTTTGTGCGCTACACTTCGATGACCCAGGGTTTTGCCAGTTTGGATCCTGGGCGTGGACCTCGCGCTGCTCATTGGGCCATGCTGGGGTGGCGTCCCACATAGGACAACCAGGACCTACAACTGGAATATGCAACTGTGCTTTGGGGGGCTTTGGGGAGAAGAAGAAGAAGAAAAAAAAAGATTGGCAACAGATGTTAGCTCAGGTGCCAATCTTTAAAAAAAACAAAAAAAAATTATCTTGGGGCTGGCCCAGTGGTGTAGTAGTTATGTTCGCATGCTCCACTTCAGCGGCCTGGGATTTGCAGGTTTGGATCCTGGGTGTGGACCTAGCACCACTCGTCAAGCCATGCTGTGGCAGCACACCACATAAAATAGAGGAAGATTGGCACAGATGTTAGCTCAGGTCCAGTCTTACACACACACACACACACACACACACACAAATTATCTTGAGGGGCCGGCCCTGTGGCATAGTGGTTAATTTGGCATGCTCCACTTCGGTGGCCCAGGTTCGCAGGTTTGGATCCTGGGCACAGACCTATACCACTTGTCAGCCATGCTGTGGTGGCCACTCATATATAAACTGGAGGAAGTGGCACAGATGTTCACTCAGGGATAATCTTCCTCAGCAAAACAAAACAAAACAAAACAAAAACAAAACTTGAAGGATATCCATCTATGTTCATTCATTCATTCATCCATCCATCCATTCACTCATTCATTCATCAATGGTTTATGGCATGTCCTCTGTGCCAGGCTCTGCTCTAGGCACTGGGGGTACAGAGATGAATCAGGTCCAGTCTCTTGTCTCTGGGAGTTTACAGTCTATTGGAGGAACAGACAGAGACACCGATAAGGGTAAAACCTGCAGTAAGTTGTCCTAATTACAAAACAGGGAGGTCAGAGCTATAAAGAGGTGTATGAAGATGCTGCCCCAGGCCAGGGAGGAAGCAGCTTGCTCAGCCTGGGTGTGGTGCCAACCAATGAGGGGAGAAGACCAGGAGGAGAGGTGAACATGATGAGTTCAGGTGGGGAGGCCTGTGGGCCATGTGAGAGGAGGCGTCCAGCAGGCCACTGGTTACCTGGGTCTGAGGCTGGGATAGCTGTAGGTTCAGGATGCGCATCAGGGGTCATTCACAAGTCGATGGTCACTGAAGCCATGAGAGCATATGAGATTGTGATTTTCCTTCCGTACGTATCCCTGAACTCCCAGCAGCCCGACCGCACAGGGGGCCACACCACCAAACTTTCCCAGGGAGGGTCCTGCAGGGCATTGACCTAAGCTGGGTGCAGCAGAGTACACATCAGCCCTGATAGGAACAAACGTGCAGCACCAATTCCGTTTTATGGCCTTGTCTGATGCTGGAACACGTAGAGAGGGCACCAGGTCATCCTCGGTGCAGCAGGGACATAAATCAGACAGCGCTCTGCTTCCTGGGGCCCCAGCTGAGGAAGACAGGGCCTGCCCAGCTCTAACTGGGATCAATTACAGGCCATCCCTCTGCCCCCCGGAGCTAACTTCCATGCACTCGTGCAGGCCTGGCCCCAGGAGGCCCTGCGGGGAAGCAGCACCTAGGCTGTGACTGTGACAAGATGCAGAACTCCGACCTGGGCAAGGCAAAGGAGAAGGAGCTATTTGCCTAAGTGAAGAAGATAGTAGTGCTGATAATGAAACCGCAGTATCTACCTTCATTGAATGCAGTGGGCAAGGCACCATGCCAAATGCTTCCCCTGGGTTCTTTCCTTTTAACCTCACAATAACCTTCTGAGATAGGTTCTACTGGGGACCTCAGTTTACAGATGAGGAAACTGAGCCTCAGCGAGATTGAGTGGCTAGCTCAAGGCCACCCACTTAGGAGGTGGTGGAGCCCGCAATTCAAACCCCAGTCTGTCTGCCTCCAGAAGCTGAGCTCTAAAGAATGGCAAAGAGATGACAGCTGGCCTAGACAGCCCGTCCTGTAGAGTCAAACAGGCTTGGATTCAAATCTTGGCTCTCCACTTCCTACATGTGATCTGAAGCAAGTTACTGAACTTCTGAAGCCTTGGTTTCCTCATCTGTAAAATGAGGAAAACAGAACCTAGCTTGCAACATTGTTGTGGAGATTAAGAACAATAACGTAAAGTCTATATAAATGCCCGATAAGTAGTTGTGTTATCATCATCATCACCATCCACATCCTTGCCTCTTACCTTTGCTTACCACATTCAGATGGATGGAGGAGTATGTGTGAAGGCCTGCAGGCATGAGAGAGGCAGCAGCTGGGGACCTGAAAGTGATTTGATATGGCTGAAAGTGGAAGAGAAGTGGAGTAACTGAGAAATGAGGTTCAAAAAGTAGACCGAAGCCTGATCATGCAAGGTTGCCTTGTAAGCCATAACGATTTCGGGCTTTATTCTGAGGTCAGTTGGAAGCCACTGAAGAATTATAAACAAGTAGAGGAGTGACGTAGTTCATTTTGCTCCTCAGCGAGATGCTTTGGGCAGCCCGTCCTGTTCTCCCTAGGACCCCGGGGCATAAAACAGTGCCTAGGACAGAGTAGGTGTTCAAAAAATATTTGTTGAATGATTTGCCCAAAGTTGTTGTTTTATTCAGGCTTGCTTGATTCTGAGAAGCAGGTGTGCACTCTTGCTAGCTCAGGGAAAAGACGATGCATTGTAGGTATAATTGTAGATGCTGGCTACGGGAAGCCCAGAGCAGAGCCTGGAAGTGGGAGACAGTCCTGGATCCAGGTGGCTGCAGGTCCTCAGCAGACACGATGTGCAGGTCATCATTGGTGCCATCTGCCTGCACCTCACATACCTGCATCTTTCCTACCTGCTGGCCCCTCTCATTCTTAGTTTTGGTTTCCCAAGCACCTTGGCTTGTACATGGTCCATTGTAGCCTCACTGGCTTCCTCTACATTGTGAACTTTCCATCTTAGATCCTTTCGATAAGTAGCTCATTATTTGTTTCTTAGTTCAGATCTAAGGGAGAATCTGATTGGCCTAAGCTCATCTTTTTATGCAGCATGAGTCTGAATAAGGAAGGCAGGAATACCTGAATAAAATCAGGGTTCTGTGAGATAAAAAGAAGGGAGAGGAGACAGTTGTTGGGAAGGCAATCAAGAGGCACCACTACATTCCACCAATAATTATTTAATTATAACTTGTGATATGTGCTTTGAAGGAGAAGAGGAGGACCTAAATTAGATTCGAGGAGGAGAAGGTTTTAAAAAGTCATGGATGGCCTGCTCTTAAGTCAATGCTTTATTACTTGGAGCACAGGCTAAGCTGCTATAACAAAATGCTCCAAAATATATTAGCTTAAATGAGATATACGTTTATTTTTCTCACGTGAAAAGTCCGGATATGGCTGGCAGGGGCAGCCCTGTTCCAGGGAGTCACCTAAGATCTGGGTTGGTGGGTTGATGTTACTGTCATTAAAATGAGGTTCCCATTTCTGGGTCCACAGTGTCAAAGGTAAGACCAAGAAGTTGTCACATTGCTTCTACTCACATCCTATTGGCAAGGACTCATGGTGCCACACCTTGCTGTGGAGGAGGCTGAGGAAGGTAGAGTCTAGTGGGGCAGCCGTGTTCTGTGTTACAACTTGAGGGGGTGTTTAAAAAAAAGAATGAGGATAAGGAGCTCCCGGAGGGAGATTCAGAGTCTCTGCTACAGGTACCCTGCCCTTGGGGGAGGAGATGGAGGACTCCAGTGGCCATTAATGGTTAAATGCAGTGGGGAAATCCAGTAGGATGAGGATGGAAGGTGCCCAGTGTATTTGGCATTTAAGAAGTTCCTATGGCCCCAGAAGGGCTGCAGTCAAACTGCAGTGGGTTGAGGATGAGAAGCGAGGATATGGAGCTGGAAGTGTAAGACAACTGTTTTGAGTAACTCAGAGGAGAAGGGAAGGAAAGAGAGGCAGAAATAGCTAAATCCAGAAGAAAGGAGGGCTTTTTTTTTTCTTTTTAAGTTGGGAGAACTTTGAGAATATTTACAGGCCAAGAGGAGTCTATTCATAGAGGAGAGTTTGAAGATGTGGGAAAGAGGAGTTAGCACCCTGTACTGCACAGAGGCAGCTCTCAGAGCAGACGGGAGCGGGTGGCACCAAGAGCCAAGAAGCAGAGATGAGCCTTGGGCAGAAAGAGAAATGTTTCTTCTGAGACGAGAGGAAGGCAGTGAGGATGAATGGGAAAGTGGTTATATCTGTGTCTGTAAGGTGGAGTGGGGTGGGGAGTCAAGACATTCTTGCCCATGGCTCCATTTTCTCAGTAAACCAGAGGAAGGGGTTTCCTGGGGCAGAAGAGAGATTGGAAAATGGTTGATCAGAAAAGAAGGAATCTGTGCACCCATGTATAGATTGAGTCAGGTTCAGGGTCACATGGCTTTGCCTCACTTATCCATAGCCGACCAAAGCCAGCTCCATCTAGCTTGGAGAGGAGTACTGGGTGGCCTTATAGATCCAAAGGCAAGGGGGCTTCTGGGTCTCAGGAACAGCCTGGATCCAAGGAACTGGGTAGGTCTATTCTGTTGGTGATGGCTTGGCCCCTGGTGTGGGCATTGGAGGCATGGAGGGAACATGAGGAGTGACCAGTTGTGGCTGATCCCTGGGGACTCAGGAATTCTAGAATTCTGAAAGGGAACTGAGTTCCTGCAGTGACTCAGGTGCGGGGTTCTGGAGCTGCCAACGTCCAGATCTCAGTTATATTGGGAGATCATTTAGGCCAGGGAAGCTTGGGGGACACGAGTTACATTTAGGAATGTGTAACAGTCAAGATCTCATCAGAAAACGGTTGACACACTCAAATTGGACAATTTGAGAAAAGTTTAATGAAGAATCTTTACAAAGATGTGGGCAGGGTTTAGGAAAACCACAAGAGATGGTGCAGAACTAGGGGCTGGTGACAGCAAGCTGTTAACATCCCTAGGCCTGAAAGTCTGGGAGGAAAGAGCAGTTGCCTCAACCCAGAGGGGCCTGTGTGGAAAGGGCCACCCAACAGGAGCTGAGCCCTTCAATGAGGGATGTAGTGGTCCAGGGCAACCCCACAGGGAGGGAGTCAGGGGATGGTATACGCTACCTTCACTCTCCTCTACCCTCCAATCTCCTGCTGGGGCTCCCATTGGCTGAACCCAACAGAAAGTCAGAGGACAAGAGTGCTCAATGTGGTTCATGGAGTTCAGCCGCCTGGTGCACAGAGCAGGGTGGAGAAGGGTGGAGATTGGCCTGGAGGGGCAAATGGAAGAGACAGGAAACTTATCCAGGATTATACCTGGATGTACACACATGTACCATGGACTCAACATCCTTAGCTGAATATCTGAGTTCTCTCTATGATACCAAAAGGAGAGCCAGAGGCCTTACCTCTGAGGGCGGAGGGGCTCCCCAAGAAGAATAAATATTCTCATCCTCATTTACAAAGGGGATGAAGAAGCAGCTCCTAAGAAAAGAACTTGAACTAGGTCCATGCTTCAGGTTCACGTATGAGTGTGTTTGGCAAACTGGGAGAGAAAGGGGGAATGCCAGTAAGTAAATTACAGGAAAAGACTATGCATCTCTGAGGTAGAATCCATTCAACTGGATGGATACTCAAGGTGGTAGGCAGGATAACGGCTCCCCAAAGGTGTCCACATCTTTATCCCTGAAACCTGTGAACATGTTATCTTCCTTACCCAGAAAAAGGGACTCTGCAGGTGTGATTAAGTTCAAGTTTTTGAGATGATTATCCTGGATTATGCAAGTGGGACCAATGTAATCCCAAGGGTCCTTGTGGGAGGGAACAGGAAGGTCAGAGTCAGAGGAGGAGATGTGATGATGGAAGCAGAGGTTGGAATGATATAGGACCATGAGCCAAAGAATGTGAGTGGCCTCTAGAAGCTGGAAAAGGCGTGGAAATGCATTCTCCCTTAAGGCCACCAGAAGAATGGCCTGCCAATACACTTCAGACTTCTGACCTCCAACACTGTAAGATAATAAATGTGTGTGTTGTTTTAAGCCACTAAAATTGTGGTGATTTGTTACATTAGCAATAGGAAATTAATATATCAAGTTACTATCATAGTCCCTCAAACACAGTAGGAACTCAATAAGTAGCAGCCGAATAAATGAAAGAACCTGAAATCAACAAGGAGACTCAGCTCGGAGTCCGAGTGATACAGATGGGTCACGGCTCTGGGTCCAGGGTCTGGACGTATCTGTAGACATAAGTGAAACAACGATCTCTCTAAATAATGTGCCACCTCAGGACTTGAGTAGTCCTTCTGTGACTCCCCTCTAAGAGGACAGCATAGTGGAGGGAGATTAGTTTCTCTATCCTCCTAGGAGTAAGAAGACAGGGCCCAGTATGAGAGGCACAGGCACTAACCAGTAGAACATTAAGAGGCAGTCAGAGGAAAGCCCTGCATTGAGAGTATCTGCCCAAGTGATGTCCAGGGCAGAGCAGAGGAGGCAGCATGAGCAGAGGCCTGGGTGGATGCAGAAGCACACATGAGACAATGCTGGGACTCCCAAAGATGCCAAGGGCAGACCTCGTGATGATTCTGAGCCCTGCAGTTACCTAGCTTAGGGATGGTGCAGTACTGAGCCAGCAAAACGTGTGTCTGAATGATGCTGTGGCCTCCTTCGTTTCTGCAGGCTGGTGAGGCCTCTGGGCCTCCAAGTTATCCCTGTAATGCAAAGGGAAGGAGCCATTCTCTCCAGCTCTGCCTCCTACCACTACACCTCATCTAGGGCTGCTGGGCCTGGGGGGCACCATAGTGTAGTTTTCATTTATGTGTCCAACAAATGATAGCCTACTGTGCACGCTGTGCCCAGCAATCAAGCAGGGGCAGCGGCATTGCTCAGGCCTCTGGCAGCATGGCTGTAGGCATGGCAGGCAACAGCTGTGCCTGGCAGGAGCAGCTGTGTAAATCAGGCTCAGGAGGATGGGTTAGCTCAGGAGAGGAGTGTGGAGAGGGTTGCTGGTCAGTGAAATGGCAAGGCTGCTGTGGGAATGGACTTGGTCTTGAGCATAAGTGAGGTGTGCCCTGGGAACGAATGAAACTTGGTGGGGACAATGTACAGGGAGCTGGACACCATCTAATTACTCAAAATCACTTTGACAAACACACACAGGTCATCCTGACTCCTTCTCCTCTCTCTGTCAGCAGCTGAGGTTTCTAGAAACTGGTAGTGGTGTCCTTCTACCTTGCTCTCCCATCCTCTGGGACTCTATGGGACCTGCGTCATTCTAGGAAGCGGTCCCCAGATCTCAATCTTTTAGGGAAATGGGAAGAAGTTCTTCCCCACAGAAAGGTTTTGGACCCTGCCTTGAATAAGATTGGGTGAAATAATGAGCCAGCCCTGATGGCCTAGTGGTTAAAGTTCTGTGCGCTCCTCTTCAGCAGCCCAGGTTTGTTTCCCAATCATGGAACCACACCACCCATCTGTCAGTTGCCATGCTGTGGCGGCAGCTCACATAGAAGAACTAGAAGGACTTACAACTAGGATATACAACCATGCCCTGGGGCTTTGGGGAGAAGAAGAACAAAACAAAAGAGGAAGATCAGCAAGAGATGTTAGCTCAGGGCGAATCTGTCCCTGAAAACAAAAGAAGATTGGGTGAAATAAGCCCTTGAGAAAAGGGAGGGAGGTGCCTGGGAGTCAAGGTTCTTGAGATCCAGAGAGGAAAAGGTAGTTAAAGACTGAAGAAAGAGTCTGAGAAAAACCACAGAGACATGGTTCCATATAGCCTGTTGAAAGAGTTCTATGGGTTGGTAGCGACAGAGGAACCTGATGGAAGATGGAGCTTGGGAGGAGGCCAGGGGCCAGATTATGGCTTCAAGTTGTCAGATGTAGTGCTACCTGCTGCTGGAAGGCATCAGTCTGGCCCGAGATGACACGCAACTCAGAAAGGACTTCTAACTAGAGTCACAAGATGAGTAGCTCAGGATGTCTACTGACTAGTGATCCACCTCTGAAGATAGCTTTCCAGTGTACAAAACGCCTTCAGTTTCCTAGCATTCCAGTGATCTATTGCAGCATAACTCACCAACCCGGACAACAACATGCATTTTGCTCACAGACCTGCAATTTGGGCAGGGCTTGGCGGGAACAGCTTGTCTCTGTTCCGCTCAGTGCAGCTGGGACAGCCAGAGTCATCTGAAGGCTCTGTCACTCAATGTCTGGCAGCGGATGCTGGAACCTTAGTGGGCGCTGTGAGTGGGAACACCTACGTGGCCTCAGCTTTTTCACAGCATAGTGGCTGAGTTCCAAGGGTGAGTGTTCCCCAGAGTGAGCCAGGTGGAAGATTTCTAACTTAGCCCTGGAAGTCATAATGCAACACTTCTGATGCATCTGACTTGTTAGCAGCCAAGCACTAAGGTCTGCCATGTGCTAAGGAAGAGGAATTAGACTCCACATTTGGTTAGGAGACGTATTAAAAAATTGTGAACATGTTTTCAAATGACTACACCCAGGGAAGTTGGCCTGAGTGGGTCTCATTCCATTCCAGAGAAGGTAGGTGACTCTCCAAGATCACACAGCCACGAAGAGACAGAACCAGGTTTAACCATGACATACACACACATACACACACACATTGAGTGTCTCCTACATCTAGCACTTTACAGCATTTGAAAATTGTCACTAGAATATATAATAGTCATTTTAAACTTAACATTTCAAAAGTCACATTCATAATTTTCCTAAACCTGTTCTCCTACAGCCTTGGTGTCATCCTTGATTTCTCTTTGTCTCACATCCCACATCAAAACCATCAGTCCATGTTGTAAGTTCTGTCTTAAGATCCATCCAGAATCTCACAATGTCTTTTCCCCTCCAAGTCTACCATCAGGGTCCAAGCCGGCATTATCTCGCACCTGAATTATTGTAATAGCTCCTTGCTTGTCTCTATGCTTCTGTTCTCACTTACCCACTGCTACCCCCAGCCATTTTGCTCTCATTATAGCAGCCTAAATGGTTCTTTTATAGGATAAATCAGATCACATCACTCCTCTTCTGAAAACCCTATAATGACCCTGCATCTCACTCAGAGTAAAAGCCAAAGTCCTTGCAACGATCTCTCTGACCTCATCTCCTAACAACTCTCCTGGCTCATTTCTCTTCAGCCACCCTAGCCTGCCTTTTCTTCCAACAGGCCAGGCATACTCCCACCTCAGGACCTTTGCACTTGCTCTTTCTTTTGCCTTGAGCGTCATTCTCCCGAGAGCTGCCCGATTCTCTCTCACGTTCTTCAGGCTTTTGCTCAAATGTCATCTCAATAGAGAGGTGTTCCTGGACCACGCTATTTAAAACTGCAACTCTATCCCAACCTGGTGTTCCCTCCAACCCCCTTCATGCTTTATTTCTCTCCATAGAACCCATCATTATAATACATATTATGTATGTACTTAAAATGTTGTCTTTTCTCTATCCTTAGAAGTGAGCTCCACAGCTCAGATTTTGTATGTTTTGTTTACTGCTTATTCCTTATTATTTAGAACAATGCCTGGCACACAGTAGGCTATCATTTGTTGGGTGAATAAATGAAAACTACCATTGTGCTTCTGGAAGCTTCTCCTTATCTTTCTAAAAGCCATGATTTGTGTGCTTTGTTGCTCTAGTAATGTAGCTTTTATGATTTCAACACAATCCTCTTTAATCTCACTTAATAATTTGGTCCTAAATTATATTTCATTTTTTCCTCCTCCTCCTCCTCCTTCTTCTTCTTCCCAAGTTATGGCCTTTTTCCCCCCAATGTTGGAAAGACTTCAAAGTGTTTTATTTTAGGTTCGAAGTCATGTCATCTGCTAAGAAAATAGGATGGAAGAGCAGAACCTCTCAAAGGCCTAGGAGAGTTGTTTTGTCTCAGGCAAAAAATTCCTAAAGTGGTGACCCATATGCAAAGCCGTTAGTTTTGTAGCACTAAGTCATGATTAGTAAAAAAACAGGCACACCCACATTTACAGAATGTCCAAGCTCCCAAAACACACACACACACACACA